>NC_060122.1:701028891-701331922 GCF_021461395.2 Schistocerca americana
ACCGGAGAAGAGCTATTGGTTAATATCCTCTCTGCTGTTACTGGTGGGCCATCAGTACTTGTTAGAAGCGAAACGGGCAGAGCAAGAGAGAGAGAGAATGTTTATCCAAAATATTGTAATACGCATAGGTGGCTTCCAGGGAGTTGTTTGTATTACGCGTATGCCACGACAGCGTATTAACTTCCTTCATGGCGGGGAGCCACGATGCCGGAAGCCTATAACCGTTCTCTTTATTGACGTTACACACGTTTTTCGGAATTTCAATCGCTTTTCGGAGTTTTCTTCTATAGGTGTTGGTTTCCTTAGCCAGCACAAATACTTTATTGAAATCGTGATGTTCTGCTCCCGCCGATTTCTCACTTAGTTTTAGCCGCGTATGTCGTTCGTGTTCCTTAATACGTTCTTTAACAGTCCTTCCCTTTTCGCCTACATAGACTTCGCCGCTGTCACACGTCGTTCCACAGACGCCTACAGTGTGGAGGCACTCAGGTACATCAGTTTTTCGTCGTGAAAAGTCTTTTCAGTTCTGACTGAAGGAAGTTGTCTGAATACCATTTATCTTTAGTATCTGCTTGTGCGGTCAGTGACCCCCAGCAACAACGTAGTGAGAATGCGAGTCCTCCTCACATCTGTTAGCTGATACGTAAGGAACGTGGAGAAGGAATACTGAGTACTGCTTGCTTCTGGACTGGGTAGTGGTGCGAAGTGGCGTGCAAATACCTATTCGTGTTAGTACTCTGTGTTCTAGAGTGTTGTCAGATCTCCTATGTACCAACACATCTAGGAATGGAAGAACGACCTCACTCTCAACCTCAAAGTAAAGTACACTACTGGCTATTAAAGTTGATACACCAAGAAGAAATGCAGATGATGAACGGGTATTCATTGGACATATATATTATACTAGAACTGACATGAGATTACATTTTCACGCAATTTGGTTGCACAGATCCTGAGAAATCAGTACGCAGAACAACCATCTCTGGCCGTAATAACGGCCTTGATACGCCTGAGCATTGAGTCAAACAGAGCTTGGATGGCGTGTACAGGTACAGCTGCCAATGCAGCATCAACACGATGCCACAGTTCATCAACAGTAGTGACTGGCCTAATGTGACGAGCCAGTTGCTCGGCCACCATTGACCAGACGTTTCCATTTGGTGAGATATCTGCAGAATGTGCTGGCCAGGGCAGCAGTCGAACATTTTCTGTATCCGGAAAGGCCCGTACAGGACCTGCAACATGCAGTCGTGAATTATCCTGCGGAAATATAGAGTTTCGCAGGGATCGAATGAAGGGTAGAGCCACGGGTCGTAACGCATGTGAAATGTTGCGTCCACTGTTCAAAGCGCCATCAATGCGAACAAGAGGTGACCGAGACGTGTAACCAATGGCACCCCATACCATCACGCCGGGTGATACGCCCGTATGGCGATGACGAATACACGCTTGCAATGTGCGTTCACCGCGATGTCGCCAAACACGGATGCGACCATCATGATGCTGTAAACAGAACCTGGATTCATCCGAAAAAATGATGTTTTGCCATTCGTGCACCCAGGTGCGTCGTTGAGTACACCATTGCAGGCGCTCCTGTCTGTGATGCCGCGTCAAGGGTAACCGCAGCCATGATATCCTAGCTGATAGTCCATGCTGCTGCAAACGTCGTCGAACTGTTCGTGCGGATGGTTGTCGTCTTACAAACGTCCCCAACTGTTGACTCAGGGATCGAGACGTGGCTGCACGATCCGTTACAGCCATGCGGATAAGATGCCTGTCATCTCGACTGCTAGTGATACGAGGCTATTGGGATCGAGCACGGCGTTCCGTATTATCCTCCTGAACCCACCGATGCCATATTCTGTTAGAAGTCATTGGATCTCGACCAACGCGAGCAGCAATGTCGCGTTACGATAAACCGCAATCGCGATAGGGTACAATCTGACCCTCAATCAAAGTCGGAAATGTGATGGTACGCATTTCTCCTCCTTACACGAGGCATCACAACAACGTTTCACGGGGCAACGCCGGTCAACCGCTGTTTGTGTATGAGAAATCGGTTGGAAACTTTCCTCATGTCAGCACGTTGTAGGTGTCGCCACCGGCGTCAACCTCGTGTGAATGCTCTGAAAAGCTAATCATTTGCATATCACAGCATCTTCTTCCTTTCGGTTAAATTTCGCATCCGTAGCACCTCATCTTCGTGGTGTAGCAATTTTAATGGCCAGTAGAGTAGATCTTGTGGTGAATTATACATGAAGCTCTTCTTCACTTGTGGTCACATAACAGATGTGTCACCCATGTAGCGGAACGATCAGGAAAGCTTCAAAGGAGCATTACTTAATGCCTGTTGTTCAAAATGTCAACTGCTACGGGCGACAAGGATGATCCCGTAGCAAGACCATGAGACTGTTCATTGAATCCACCGTTGTATTTACAATAGTTCCATCGAAGACATGAATAATTAAGTCACAAATATGTGGAGCAAGTTGCTCCCTTACACTCTACCTTGTATCTGATACTGAGATATTAGTAAATAACGACGTCATATGAAAGCTAACAAGAATTTCACTTGCGAATGTCTTCACCTTGCGTAAAATTTCTAAAACAATGTTTCGAATTCTTGACAGTAGTATTCGTTTTTCCAACTATATGTGTCAGTTTTCCAGATAAATGACTTGCTAAACAGTAGACTGACGTATTAATCCCATTAACTACAGGTCTCAAACGAACCGGTTGTTTATATATCATCGCGGATGATGCTGTAGTATACAGAGAAGTTGCAGCATTAGAAAATTGTAGCGAAATGCAGGAAGATCTGCAGCGGATAGGCACTTGGTGCAGGGAGTGGCAACTGACCCCTAACATAGACAAATGTAATGTATTGCGAATACATAGAAAGAAGGATCCTTTATTGTATGATTATATGATAGCGGAACAAACACTGGTAGCAGTTACTTCTGTAAAATATCGGGGAGTATGCGTGCGGAACGATTTGAAGTGGAATGATCATATAAAATTAATTGTTGGTAAGGCGGGTACCAGGTTGAGATTCATTGGGAGAGTGCTTAGAAAATGTAGTCCATCAACAAAGGAGGTGGCTTACAAAACACTCGTTCGACCTATACTTGAGTATTGCTCATCAGTGTGGGATCCGTACCAGATCGGTCTGACGGAGGAGATAGAGAAGATCCAAAGAAGAGCGGCGCGTTTCGTCACAGGGTTATTTGGTAACCGTGATAGCGTTACGGAGATGTTTAATAAACTCAAGTGGCAGACTCTGCAAGAGAGGCGCTCTGCATCGCGGTGTAGCTTGCTCGCCAGGTTTCGCGAGGGTGCGTTTCTGGATAAGGTATCGAATATATTGCTTCCCCCTACTTATACCTCCCGAGGAAATCACGAATGTAAAATTAGAGAGATTAGAGCGCGCACGGAGGCTTTCAGACAGTCGTTCTTCCCGCGAACCATACGCGACTGGAACAGGAAAGGGAGGTAATGACAGTGGCACGTAAAGTGCCCTCCGCCACACACCGTTGGGTGGCTTGCGGAGTATCAATGTAGATGTAGATGTAGATGTAGATGTAGTCCGTACATTCTGTGTCGTGTCCCACTGACGAGTCCTGAGAGTGAGGGGAAGGATTGCAAGAATGCGTGTCAAAGAACTTACTTGGCAGGAGGTCTCGCGGTCGTGGGCTGCCTTCTGTGCTCTTGCTCCACTGAAAAGGGGGCTGTAGGGTGAGTTAGAATACAGAACTCGGCTGGGATCTCAGGGTAGACTGGATGCAATCATAAACCACTGCGTGATGATATGTACACTGGAAGCACCCCTGGCACATCCGTTTTTTAAACAGTTCTATATATAAAGTCTACTAACTGCCTCCTTAGTAATGTAACTTCTCATAGCTCCCTTAGTCCCAATGTAGCAGAGGCGGGCGCACCAGACTAAGTGTTAGCTACATGGAAATGAGTCCAAGTTCCCTCGTGGTTATGCAGCACTGCACTACAATCCCGCAGCATCATAACCAGCTAAACAAAAAAAATGGTTCAAATGGCTCTGAGCACTATGGGACTTAACTGCTTAGGTCATCAGTCCCCTAGAACTTAGAACTACTTAAACCAAACTAACCTAAGTACATCACACACAACCATGCCCGAGCCAGGATTCGAACCTGCGACCGTAGCGGTCGCGCTGTTCAAAACTGTATCGGCTAGAACCGCTCGGTCACTCCGGCCGGCTCCAGCTAAACCATATCTGACCGACTGGCCAGCTGCTCCTTACTGCCATCACTCCCATCACTGCCATCACTATGGCGGCTAGCCTTTTTATAGACGGTAGTGCACCCAGCACCACTTGTTCTAAAAGTTTCCAGTACTCTCGAGCACTGTGTGTGTGTTACGCGGCAGCAAGTGATGCCTACGTGACGAACAGGCTGTACTCCGCTGTGTTCGCTGTGTCCAAGGGTTGCAGCTTGCAACAGCTCTCGAGACTCGTGATGCGGCGTAGTACACTCTTGTTAGTAGAGTAAACATTACACATAAACTATGTCCGGTCACGTCCGCCTCGCTGGTAGCAAGAATTTCCAACCCTACATCTTACTTGATTTTTAACCCTGTTTTCTATCATTCGCGACATCTGGATGAAACAGGTATTCGAGTATTGTAATAGAGCTATTCATTCTGGAGTTTGATATCAGATTTTTCGCTTTCCAAACGACTCTGTTTGTCAGATCATTTCTTAACTTTCGGTACACAGGATCAGCTGACAGTTGTTCCATCTTCTTGTGGTATTCCACAGCGTCCATAACAACTGTAGCACTCCCCTTATCTGGTTTCGTTACAGCGATGTTTTGTTTCTCCAGAGTTCCTTAAGAACTTTCATTTCGTGCACCGAAATGTTGCTTTTGGGTGGTTTTGATTTCCGTGGAATTCTAGCACATTTTTTCTTACGTCTTCGGCCTGTACCTTCGGAAGGCAAAACAAGGATGCTTCGATGTCTCTTACGGTTTATTCAATGGGAAGTTTCTTTGGCGTAGTTGTGAAATTCAGACCTTTACCTAGAACTGAAACGGCTGCTTCATCGAGTACCACTGCCTACAGGATTCACCACTAATCGTTTCGGATCGAGAAAGGCGTCTTTCTTATGCACTTTATCCGTTAGTTTCTCGAACTTCTCTTTATGTTTCGTAGCAATGAAATCAGAAAATCTTGTTCATCCCAGTCTTGAGAGAGTTGTCGCTAGTGAAAAATGCAGAGCTAACATATTGAAAGTGTCTGCGTATTTGCTGGATTCATTCACGAAGAAGTGCTTGGCTCATCCTTTGGTAGATACTCCTGACTTTCATTGTCTGCACAGGCAAATGTTTCTGGCGAATTTGGGGATACCATCACTATAACGACACCGAGAAAGAAAAGCCTGATTACTCAATAATTTACCTCTTTTCTGCGCAGGTTCTCCGGTCTTCTGAAAATGTTATAAACCTCTATCCCATACAAGTGTTTTATGTAAGTTTGCAGGCTTTTGTGGTCATTGACACTGAAGGTAAAATCTGGATTGTTAGGCTGCGTCATATTTCTTATAAAGGATCGGCGTTGCGACCTCTCTGCTGGGATCTTCTTTAGGATGTTGTGGTGTCCATTGTTGACTAACGCTGTCAGAGTCTAGTCCCGTGTTCTCTTATAAAAGGGAGTTTTGTGTTGTGCTGGAGTAATGGGATTATTGGATAAAATTCTTGTGTCAGCCATTGGTGGGCCGCCGTCGTTGGTTCGAAAGTGGTTTTTCCTGCGTTTTTGCTAGAGAAGAGTATTGATTAAAATTCCTTCTGCCGCTATTGTTGGGCCTTCAGCATTGGCTAGAAGTGAAACGGGCAGAGCAAGAGAGGTGAAATGTTAATCCAAAATACTGTTGTCCGTAGAGGTGGCTTCCAGGCCATTGTTTGTATTTCTCGCACGCCGCAGCCGCGTATTTACTTTCATGTGGCGGGTAGCTACGATGCCGAAAGCCTATAACGGTCTTCTTTATTGAAGTTACATGCGCTGTTAGAAATCTCAATCGCTTTTGGGAGCTTTCTTCTATAAATGTTGATTTACTTAGCCAGCACACGTACCTTATTGAAATCGATGTCAAGGTCACAGCTTTCGTGATGTTCCGCTTCCGCCAATTTCACATTTTGTTTTAGCAGCGTGTGACGTTCGTGCTCCTTAATACGTTCTTTATCGGTCCTTCCCATTCCGCCTATATACACTTTATCGCAGCCACACGTCATTTTGTAGAAGCGCATAGTGTGGAGGCAATCTTCCCTCGACTCACACGCAATTTTAACAACAGAAATTAAGGAGGTATTACTGATTGCATATTTATCAAGAGCTGCATGGAAACTAATACGACAATCGTGCTAACTTATGTATATGGGCATAAAGACAATATACTCCAGATGCATCATGTACCTTGTTTACTGGTGAAGTCACGTTTACCTGTCATAGACAAGTAAACCGCCGAAACATGCACTACTGGTCTGTTGATAGCCCCCTTCGGCTTCGTCAGGTGGAACGTCAGCGTCTATGTAGTGTAAACGTGTGGTGTGGGACAGTGAACGATCAGCTCATACGCCCGTGTTTCGTAGAGTGAACACTGTATGCGCACAGTATCGCAGCCTCCTAACAGACCATCTTCCACTGATGCTAGAAGACGTTTCTCTGCAGACAAGGAGGAACCTGTGATACCAACGTGATGCCTCTCCAGCTCATAGTGCACGAAGTACTACAGCATGTCTTCATGAATTATTTGCAAATGGTTGGATTGGACACAGCGAACCAGTAACCTGGGGGCCCGTTCCCAAGATTTGACTCCTGTAGACTTTTTTCTGTGGGGAAATTTGAAAGACGCTGTCCACAGGGACGTACCAGCTACACCCGATCGTATGCAACTATGTGCTATTTCAGTCTGCTTGGACATCTCCTCTGAAATGCTAGCAGACTGGAAGCGTGTGTTGCCGCTGCCCGTGATCATTTTCAACACAACATGCCATGGTCAGTTGTCTCGTTACTGGTCAGAATCTACAAAATTAGTATACGCACTGGTGCTGCTTTTTAATGTGTACTACCAAGGGTATTGTACAATTGTCGGCGTGGGAATTTTTCAAAATACGATGTATCTCAAACGACGCGCACTAGAATCCTACAACAGACACCATTAATACTCTAATTCACCGTACTTTTTCTTTTTTAATATGAATAGGCATTGTTCCATTTAGAAAGTAATGTTTGCACAAGAAATACACCCATGAGCATTATTACAATCTGCTGAGTCGCTAACAATTCGAGACCCTGACTACAAATCCATTCTGTGAAAACCTCACATCAATAGTACTTCCTTTTTTCGAATATTTGAGGTGGAACTCTTAGGTGATTCACCCTACGTACTGACAAAATTCTCTTGGGCTTCAAATGGTTCAAATGGCTCTGAGCACTATGGGACTCAATTGCTGAGGTCATTAGTCCCCTAGAACTTAGAACTAGTTAAACCTAACTAACCTAAGGACATGACAAACATCCACGCCCGAGGCAGGATTCGAACCTGCGACCGTAGCGGTCTTGCGGTTCCAGACTGCAGCGCCTTTAAACGCACGGCCACTCTCTTGGGCTTCCAGCAGCGTCAAGTTGTTTAAAATCTGCGAACTTTCGACCGAGTACTCATCGGCCGTCGTCAAGTGTTGCTGCCGTCCTTACATATCCGCACTACCTTGGGTGAAATAACTGGTGCTCGCTCCAGCACCATGTAAGTATCAGTTGCGTTCCTACCGCTCACGCTTCAGCCGTCCATTGGTCGAGTTCTAAACTGCCATCGTCTTTATTGAAGATGTTGTCACAAATTTTTATCTCGACTGCTTGTTTTATGAGGCTATTCCATGTGATGACTCATGTATCGTCGAATGTAGTATTTATTCATTTATTTCTCAAGAAAAGACCTGCTGCGTGTCATTTTTTATAGGGTCTTACCATCTTTCGTGAAATTTTTACAAAAGTATAAAGTAAAAAAGTAATATAGAAACAACCCGCCCGGTTGGCCGTGCTGTCTAACGCACGGCTTTCCGGGCGGGAAGGAGCGCCTGGTCCCCGGCACGAATCCGCCCGGCGGATTTGTGTCGAGGTCCGGTGAACCGGCCAGTCTGTGGATGGTTTTTAGGCGGTTTTTCCTCGGCGAATGCGGGCTGGTTCCCCTTATTCCGCCTCAGCTACACTATGTCGGCGATTGCTGCGCAAACAAGTTCTCCACTTACGCGTACACTACCATTACTCTACCACGCAAACATAGGGGTTACACTCGTCTGGTGTGAGACGTTCCCTGGGGGGTCCACCGGGGGCCGAACCGCACAATAACTCTGGGTTCGGTGTGGGGCAGCAGAGGGGTGAAGTGGACTGCGATTGTCGTCGTGGAGTTGTGGACCACTGCGGCTGCGGCGTGGACGGAGCCTCTCCGTCGTTTCTAGGTCCCCAGTTAACATACAATGCAATACAATATAGAAACATCAAAAAAGTTTTGCTTCACCCCAGTTCCCAGAACTCCTGAAGGTAGACCTTCACTGTGGACATTGTATCACAGACACAGTCCCTTTGACTGTTCAGAGATGTCACTAAACCTGTCCAAAGATGTAAACAACCATGCATGAGCAGCGCCTATCCGACAGCCGATGAGTTCCAGTCACTCCATCAGGAAAGAGGTACACGGCTCATGTTGTCTGCAGTTCAACTATGCCTAGACGGTCAATACCGCGCGGTTCGATCGCATCTACATTGTTACTTTGTGCTAGGCAGGGCTCTCAACAAGGGAAGCGTCCAGGCCTCTCGGAGTGAACCAAAGCGACGTTGTTCGGATGTGGAGGAGATACAGAGAGACAGTAACTGTCGATGACATGTCTCTCTCAGGCCGCCCATGGGCTACTACTGCAGTGAATGACCGCTACCTACGGATTATGGCTCGGAGATACCGTGACAGCAACACCACCATGTTGAATAATGCTTTTCGTGCAGCCACAGGACCTCGTGTTACGACTCAAACTGTGCGCAATAGGCTGCATGATACGCAACGACACTCCCGACGTCCACGACGAGGTACATCTTTGCATCCATGACACCATGCTTCGCGATACAGATGGGCCCAACAACATACCGAATGGACCGCTCAGGATTGGCATCACGTTCTCTTCACCGATCGGTGTCGCATATGCCTTCAACCAGACAATCGTTTGAGACGTGTTTGCAGGCAACCCGGTTAGGCTTAATGTCTTAGACACACTGTCCAGCGAATGCAGCAAGGTGGAGGTTTCCTGCTGTTTTGGGGTGGCTTTATGTGGGGCCGACGTACGCCGCTGGTGGTCATAGAAGGCACCGTGACGGTTGTACGGTACGTGAATGCCATCCTCCGACCGCCAGTGCAACCATATCGGCAGCATATTGGCGAGGCATTCGTCTTCATAGACGACAATTCGCGCCTCCATTGGGCACACCTTGTGAATGATTTCCTTCAGGATAACGACATCACTCGACTAGAGTGGCCAGCATGTTCTCCAGAGGAATCTACGCCGAATCGCCTTTGAGGAGTTGAACAATATGGACCAACAGTGCCTTGATGAACTTGTGGATAGTATACCACGATTAATATAGGTATGTATCATTGCAAGAGGACGTGCTACTGGGTATTAGAGGTACCGGTGTTTACAGTAATCTGGACCACCACCTCTGAAGGTCACGCTGTTTGGTGGTACAACATGCAATGTGTGGTTTTCAGTGTTTATGTTTATATTGATCTCAATTGCAATTTTCTGTACAGGTTCCGAAACTCTCGGAACCGAGGTGATACGAAACTTTTTTTGATGTGTGAATATATATAAGTAGAAATGTATATAAACAATTTTGTTTAAACTTGTTGCTAGCTTAGATAATGATAATAAATGAGATATAATATATATAATAGATTGTGGATGTATTTTAAATTGAAATTAAAAGTGTATTTATTGGAAGGAAC
This sequence comes from Schistocerca americana, assembly GCF_021461395.2. Classification (NCBI taxonomy): domain Eukaryota; kingdom Metazoa; phylum Arthropoda; class Insecta; order Orthoptera; family Acrididae; genus Schistocerca; species Schistocerca americana. The sequence goes on from NC_060122.1 coordinate 701,038,913, forward strand.
GAGAGGTGGCAATTTGGCTTGTATATGATGTGACAGTTCATCTCTTTATACATTTTGCTTGTATCTGTTACATACGTTGTCTTGACATTGGTAATACTTACTTTAATGTATTGATTAGTTAGTTTATAATGTGTTCCCGAACTTAAGGGAGCAGTGGAGATTGGGAGCTGATTTAAAATGTCGTAGTCAGCTGCATCAAGGTTCGGTAGAACTTCGAGCCAGTCACACCTGATGCAGCGAAGGAAGAAGAAATGTCACATCTTCTGATAGTATTACATGCTACGAAATGGCATAGCAACCAACTACAGATTTGGATTGATTCGATTTAGTGTTGTAAAACCGTCGCTTACTTTTGCCATGTTTGTATCTATGTACTGCTGATCTGTTAGATGTGAAACCTCTTATTCTAGCGTATTGTCTCTCCTGTTTGTATGCTGCATATAGTGCTCGCGATACTTCGTCTGCGATTTTGTTTATAGACTTCCAGTCATATTGTCTGCTTGTTAACTGTTCTATGTCCTGGTTTCCTAAACTCGGTCTTTTGCATCCTAGTGCATTGCACATGAGCACTATGTGAGCAGCTGTGTGCCGTTCTCACCACATGCACAAGTGTGAGTCTGTTTTAGGCCAAACCTGTGGAGATGCATAGGATATGGGCCATGGCCCGTAAGAAAGTGCACTATACAACTTGTTGAATTTATGTATTTCAAATTCATCCACTCTCGTGTATTGGGGAAGGAAGAACAGACTCGTCTTCCCTTATCACTTGTGACCAAATCTGTCCCCCATTAACCAGTTCTCCACTTGTTTAATTCCCGTTTGATGGTTATGTCATGTCCAGTTGTTTCTCTTGTTTTGTCGCGTCTTCCCCTCTTCAGTCAGTAAGCTGCTACTGTGTGGCGAATTGTAATATCTATAGGGAATGCTCCCCGTACCACCCACAGTGCCTCGATTGAGGTCGTGGTGAAAGCCCTCGAGATTCTGAGTAGGACACTCCTCTGGCCGTGCCTCATAATGGTTTTATGCGTACCTAAGCATAATTGGTGTGCCCAACCACTAGCGACAAAACGAGTTATTGACTCAGAGTGCTGTGTAATGTGTCCTCATTGTCTGAAAGGGTAGTCTGTATCTTACAGTTTTCACTCTTGCAAGTTTATGCATGAGTTTCGTCGCTTTGTTAATTGTCAGTCTCGCATGTTCGTCAAAGTGTCAATGTTCGTCACTATAAATGCTAAGGTATCTTTTCACAGCTTTCCTTTTTATAGATATCTTGTTTAACTTTATAATTGGATTTCTGTTCAGTGTGCCTCTTAGAAGTAGGTAAAAACAGTTTTGTTTGTTGCTGTTGCGAGTTTGTTGTTCGTGCACCATTCACCGATGAACGCGAGGAGCCGCGTGGCTTTACTTTCTAATTTGGACCTGCAATTTCCAGCTACCATGACCATATGGTCATCGGCGTACGCAACCACACCGTTTGCACTGATGTTGTCTTGTAGTGCATTCAGTAGTGGTTCTATGGCTATGTCCCAGAAAATCGGTCTTCATATGGATCCTTGCGGACAAGTCTTTGTTACTCTTTTTAGGACCTTCTGGCGGCCAGTCTTCCATTACACTGTCCTGTTTTTACAATAATCTGTAAGGCTGTTATATACAGCCTGCGGAATACCATCTCTCTAAGTCTTGCAAGCAACGCCGGCCACCACAGGTTGCCGAAAGCACCAGCTATGTCAATTAGGATTGCTACTGTGTATTACTCATGTAATTTCTATGGTTCTATTTACTGCGCCGTCGATGGATTTATGTGTTCGAAAATCAAACTGATGTGGGCTAAGGACGAAGAGCTGCCGGTGCGACTGAAGTCTGTCGTACAGCAGTCTCTCCTGTACCTTTAACAGAATACAAATGAGGCATATTGATCTGTACGTCTTAGGATCAGTCGGATTTTTCTCCTCCGCGTTTCTGATTATAATTGCATTTGGTGTCTTCCATATATTAGGCATTCGTCCTTCTAGTAGAGCGTCACTCAGTAAGTCTGTCATTATGGTACGGTAAGTGCAGCAGCTTGTTTGATGGTTTTGGGGTGGATGCCATCAGGATCCGGAGCCTTTTTGTTAATTATTTTGTGTGTTGGCAGTGCAACTTCCGCACGAGCAAAGGGGTTGTTGGTACCTTCGTTTTCGTATTCGACATGCAGTAGCCTGCGAAGGGCGATGTGAAGTCGGTTGTCCTGTGTGTTGTCATCGTCACGAGGTACACTACAGTCCATCAAAATTGCTACACCACGAAGATGACGTGCTACAACCGCGAAATTTAACCGACAGGAAGAGGATGCTGTGATATGCAAATGATTAGCTTTTCAGAGCATGCACACAAGGTTGACGCCGGTGGCGACACCTACAACGTGCTGACATGAGGAAAGTTTCCAACCGATTTCTCATACACAAACAGCAGTTAACTGGCGTTGCCTGGCGAAACGTTGTTGTGATGCCTCGCGTAAGGAGGAAAAATGCGTACCATCACGTTTCCGACTTTGATAAAGGTTGGATTGTAGCCTATCGCGATTGCGGTTTATCGTATCGCGACATTGCTGCTCGCGTTGGTCGAGATCCAAAGACTGTTAGCAGAATATGGAATCGGTGGGTTCCGGAGGGTAATACGGCTCGCCGTGCTGGATACCAACGGCCTCGTATCACTAGCAGTCGAGAAGACAGGCATCTTTTCCGCATGGCTGTAACGGATCGTGCAGCCACGTCTCGATCCCTGCGTCAGCAGATGGGGACGTTTGCAAGACAACAACCATCTGCACGAACAGTTCGACGACGTTTGCAGCAGCATGGACTATCAGCTTGGAGACCATGGCTGCGATTACCCTCGACGCTACATCACAGACAGGAGCGCCTGCGATGGTGTACTCAACTATGAACCTGGGTGCACGAATGGCAAAACGTCATTTTTTCGGATGAATCGAGGTTCTGTTTACAGCACCATGATGGTCGCACCCGTGTTTGGTGACATCACAGTGAACCCACATTGGAAGCGTGTTCATATGGCTCTGAGCACTATGGGACTCCTGAGGTCATTAGTACCCTAGAACTTAGAATTAGTTAAACCAAACTAACCTAAGGACATCACACACATCCAAGCCCGAGGCAGGATTCGAACCTGCGACCGTAGCGGTCTCGTGGTTCCAGACTGCAGCGCCTAGAACCGCACGGCCACTTCGGCCAGCCTGGAAGCGTGTATTCGTCATCGCTATACTGGCGTATCACCCGACTTGATGGTATGGGGTACCATTCGTTACAGTCTACAGCTCTACCCTTTATTCGATCCCTGTGAAACCCTACATTTCAGCAGAATGATGCACGACCGCATGTTGCAGGTCCCTGTACGGGCCTTTCTGGATACAGAAAATGTTCGACTGCTGCCCTGGCCAGCACATTCTCCAGATCTCTCACCAACTGAAAACGTCGAGATGGTCAATGGTGGCCGAGCAACTGGCTCGTCACAATACGCCAGTCACTACTCTTGATGAACTGTGGTATCGTGTTGAAGCTGCCTGGGCAGCTGTACCTGTACACGCCATCCAGGCTCTGTTTGACTCAATGCTCAGGCGTATCAAGGCCGTTCTTACGGCCAGAGTTGGTTGTTCTGGATACTGATTTCTCAGGATCTATGCACACAAATTGCGGGAAAATGTAATCACAAGTTAGTTCTTGCATAATATAGTTGTGCAATGAATACCCGTTTATCATCTGTATTTTCTCTTGGTGTGGTAATTTTAAAGGCTGGTAGTGTAGTTTGTTGACGAGATAGTGTTCTATGCATCTCCCGCCTCTTGCGGTAGTACCATCCGGTTTCTTCAGTCTGCAGTTTAAACGACCCCCCCCCCCCCCCCCCGGATGTTGTTATGTAAGTTTTTCCTAACATATATGTCCGAATGATCTTTCCTGGTCTTATGTAGTTCGTCTTTGTATCGTGTTTTAGCGTCACGATAACGTTGAATTTCTCTTTTTTGTGCTGTCTTTGAGTCTTGGTAATATCGTCGTTTATCACGAGTGTCTTTTCTTGATCTTGTTAATAGTGCTGACCATGGTGCCCTTTGATTGGGTGCGTCGCGAGCTACAGGTATTGCTGTAGCTTGTGCTCTTTGTAAGACGTCTGTAAGAACGTGATCTCTCTAATCTGTGCTTTCTTGGGTGGCAAATAGAGCAAATTCTTCAGTCACTTGCCTTCGTTTTTGTCATTTTGCTTTGCGTAGCAGCAACCTTAGGTGTTGTAATGTGTCTGTGTCTGTTTTTGTTTTAGGGTAGACAATTACTACGCTATGATCACTGAGTATTCTCTTATCGAGCACCTGCCAGTTCGCTAACTGTATTAATGATGCGCTGTTTGCCAGAGAAATGTCTATGTTTCTGCCTAGTCCACTATTTCCGTGCTAAGTTGGCTGCTGGCCTGATTTGTTTAAAAAGAACCTGGATTCATCCTACCAAGCTCTGCGCTCACCGTCGTGCTACCCATACATTTTAGGTGCAGGAGTTTTACTATGGAAATTTAGTAAAAACAGGGAACCTAGGCTCGCTCTGGGTGTAATCGAAGTACACTCGTCCATGCGCCCTTACCAGGTCCTTGTACATTGTCAAGGTTAAGGTCTTCATTCCTTTGTTCACGTGATTTACGTAAAAGATTACTGAGTTCGACTTGATCTGTTGGTAGGTTTTCGGTTCGTAGAATCATTCTGTCTGTCTGTTCGGTCGTGGGATAGCATATAAAGTCGCCCAATGGGTGATTCAGTCTTGTTGCCAGTCTTAGTGCAGTTTTGAAAACTTCTTGCTTTTCCAGTCGACTTACGCGCAAGTTCTGTTCGATGTCATCCTAGTCTGTTTTGTTCCTTACTTCATGTTTTTGTAACTGTTTGATGTACTGGGTCGTGATGTTTATCTCTTGATGTAGTTTCCAGGTTTTTGGGTGATATAATGTCTCGTCAGTTGAAGATTGTTATGATTTTCAGTGTGGGCTTTTTGTGCGTCCATGTCCTTTTTAGCATCCATATGGTGTGTGGTCAGTTTTTGTTGTTTGAAGTTTTCTGTTTGCGTTTGTTTCTCATTGGTAACTGCTTCTTGCACCTGAGTTGTCTTTTCGTGCGTATTTCCACCGTAGACGAAACGTATAGTTTGCATGTTGGTTTAAATTTTTGTGTGTCATATTCATACTTTTCAGAAGTTGTTATTTCATTATGCGATACGAATTCAGTACCATGTCCGTTTTCTAGAGTATGCTATGCTACCGCTGGCTCCTCATGGTACCGAAAGCAAAAACATCTCTCGTGTTCCACACTGAGCAGTTTAATAATACGCACAGTCTGCCCGACATAAAACTGTCCAGACTAACTCGGTGTTTTATGTAGCACTAGCGTTCTAAGGGCTACATCGTCTTCCACTGAGACAAAGAATGGCAAAAACGCAAACTTCTTGAAGTCCTCCTAGGGGGCCTTCTGCGTACGTGTCTTGGAAAAGATTGCCTGAAAAATCTGGGGGTTGAATACTTTCCGTAAGTGGCTAATTTCCTTCGGCAGGTTTTTAGCGTCTGAGACGGCTTCCGCTCGACGCACCAAGGTGCTCAGAACAGAAAGTTTCTGCGACGGGCGTTGGTAACTCGCAGGCATGCAGATATCGGTCCATTTGGGTGGGCTTCCGGGGAACACTGTGGCTTAGACACCCATTTGCTATACGGCGGTTGCGACATTAGAGAACGGCAAGGCCTCATCTGTCTCAGGTACAGGTGAGCACAGCTTGGAGCCATCGTTAACATGGATGTTGTTGACATGGTGCAAGAATTCTCACAGATTTTCACATCCGTGAGAACAGACTACGAACGTCTTGTCATCGTAATGATAAAAGCAACTACGCTTTGCAGGATTGCTATTACTGTAGCTAATGAGCTTCCCATCGGCGTCGCCGTCCGTCTGGTAAAATATTCTCCATCATACAAAAAATACAGTGACGTCAGAGTGTGTTCACATAAATCCACAACAGTGACGCATATAACTGGGAGAGCAATTCTGTAGAATCCTTAACGGGGAAGCGCGTGGATAAAACCACCATGACATCTGTGACAACACCTTCAATAAAGAAGGTGGCCTGCAGCTGAGCACAGGTTGAAAAGGGCGCGCGATGAAACATTACCGTAATCGTGGTGCAGCGAGCACCAGTGACGTCACAGAAGGCAGTGCGGATTGTGTAAGGACGGGTGCAGCAATCGTAGCACTCGGCCGAAAGATTGTGGATTTTAAACCATTTCACGTTGTAACGTATTACTATCTTTACGACGTTGTTAGGAGGGGAGTGAGACAGGGTTGTAGTCTCTCCCCGATGCTATTCAATCTGTATATTGAGCAAGCAGTAAAGGAAACGAAAGAAAAGTTCGTAGTAGGTATTAAAATCCATGGAGAAGAAATAAAAACTTTGAGGTTCGCAGATGACACTGTAATTTTGTCAAAGACAGCAAAGGACTTGGAAGAGCAGTCGAACGGAATGGACAGTGTCTTGAAAGGAGGATATAAGATGAACGTCAACAAAAGCAAAACAAGGATAATGGAATGTAGTCGAATTACGTCGGGTGATGCTGAGGAAATTAGGTTAGGAAATGAGACACTTAAAGTAGTAAAGGAGTTTTGCTTTTGCTATTTGGGGAGCAATATAACTGATGATGGTCGAAGTAGAGAGGACATAAAATGTAGACTGGCAATGGCAAGGAAAGCGTTTCTGAAGAAGAGAAATTTGTTAACATCCCGTATTGATTTAAGTGTCAGGAAGTCGTTTCTGAAAGTATTTGTATGGAGTGTAGCCATGCATGGAAGTGAAACATGGACGATAAATAGTTTAGACAAGAAGAGAATAGAAGCTTTCGAAATGTGGTGCTACAGAAGAATGCTGAAGATTACATGGGTAGATCACATAACTAATGAGGAGGTATTGAATAGAATTGGAGAGTTTGTGGCAGAACTTGACCAGAAGAGGGGATCGGTTGGTAGGACATATTCTGAGACATCAAGGGATCACCAATTTAGTACTGGAGGGCAGCGTGGATGGTAAAAATGGTAGAGGGAGACCAAGAGATGAATACACTATGCAGACCACAACAACAGTCTGTCTACATGGGACCTGTCTCGAATATGGCTATGTTGTGTATCGCAGTATATTAAACTACGACGCCACTGGAAAAGTTGACTTTTTCATCTTTCTCCTTCTCTCTGTGTCTCTCTGTCATATATGCCTCTCTTTGAGCATGCTGTTGTCTGCCGTGTCCAGATGAAGCGACGGACCACAGACGCTCTGGTTTCCATATGGCACTTCTTGCAGAGCTACTGTGCTGGTATCTTGGTGGACTTGCACGACGGGGGGGTTGGAGTGAGGTTGGGGGTGCGGGCAGACGACTGCGGCCACCCCGCAGCCGCAGCTGGGGGTGGCGGCGCGCGCCGGCGTCTCCTGTGTGGCCACTATGTATGCGGCGGGCCGTGTTCGCCGCGAGCTGTCCGGCGCGGCCCGGCGCGGAGCACCGCGACGCATTGCGATGGCGACGCCCGCGCTCCTAACAATAGGCGCGCCGGCCGCGCTGAGTAATATTTCCCGTGGCGGCACACTTAATTTGTTCCCACGGCCCGTTGTGGGAAGGCCGAGCCCCCTCCGCGCCGCGCCTACTAACAGAAACCTTCCGGTCCGCGCCTATTTAAAAGGGGTGTTTCTTATTCGTCATAGCGCTGAATACGGGCATAAACAAGGCAGTCGAGTGCGCGCTGAATGCTAGGCGGGTCCGGCGACGGGCCGGGTGGACGCGGGTGATTCTGGGCCCGCAGCGTTTAGCCGCAGCTGCCTGCCAGAGGGGGAGCGCCTCCGCCCCCGCACGTAGGAGGAAGACGCTGGCGCCGCGAGGACTGCACCGAACAGAGTGGCTACGGAGAGTGGGCTAGAGAAAGCCTTGTCTTCACCGAACGCAATACCTGTCGAATTCCTTGGCCTCCCCTCACTTCACCTCTTTGTCGCTGGAGATAACTGCAGGTTCTGTTGTCTACATCTACACTTTCTTATCTCTATGACGGCTTCAAGTGTACTGGTGGCTTTCATTGAGATGTCTTCTGAGTGTCTTGGAGGAGCCGCAATCAGAGTAGGTAATGGAGTTGGTACGAAGTCAAGTTCTAACTCGTCCCAAAAGTGTTCCATTTGGTTCAAGTCGCGATTCTGGGCAGGCGAATCCATTTTGGGGCTTTTGTTATCCGTAAACCATCGGCTCACAAATTCCTCTTAATGACAGGGTGCGCTGACATGCTGATACAAACAATTATAGCCCCAAAACTATTCCTCTACTGTACGCTGTACATATTGCCAAAAAGGTGTTAATATCCTTTCGAAATTAGCGTTTTCTTAAAGGTGAAACCCCTGCTGGGTCCCAAGAGCAATGCTTAAGTGGAAGGCTGGGGTTTATTCCTTTCCCGATACTTCAAAGACTTATGATTACAATACTCAAGTCAGGGGCCAAAAATAACAACAAAATAGGGCAATTAGGCCACACACCAGTTAACGCTCTGAAAGGTTCATGAAAGTTATACGTATTTCACAACATACTTAGAAATGTGATTCTGATCATCTTCATGTATGCTGAAGTATAACATCATATGGAGACCAACAACTATATACAGAAAGTGTGTCGTTTTAACCAAAACAAGGTATATCCAGCATTAGCTTCCCTGCAATTCAGAATTGTCGTAAGGCCCCTAAACATGAACTGCAAATAACATGAATCAACAGGTTAAAAGAGAAAGACCATCACAATAACACCAATATAACAACAGACTTCATCTCTAGCTGCTTACCCAGTGAGTGCGATACTAAAAAATTTCAAAAGCCGTTGACTCCCTGATAAATCTAATCTGGAGACCCACTGAAGCACAATTACTCAAATTTTGTTGCAGTAGAATACATATACGCACCAACGCCTAGGGACATATTAGAAAAATCTGATGAACTGAACCTACTGAATTCCAGATGCGATATTGTATAACCCAGGCAACGTCACCGTATTTCTATTTAGTAACAAGCAATTTAAGGAAACACTTGCAGCCAAACGCAAACCCCTTCAACGGATATGATTATACAAGAGTCTAACGCGCTCCTCATCAATATGACTAACACCGATCGACTTATACACTGTAAAATGACAACGACGTATCATCGATACATCAAACTTAGTTGGTGCCAGGCTAATCGGCACAGCACTTAAAAATCTCATAAATATATAAATAACAACTAGAGAAAAGCTAGCCACAGTTCAAGAAACGTCAAACGAATTCCTCCAAGGAACAGTACGCAAGTACAACAACATATCAAGGTGATACTTTCTTAGGGCCTGCTCGTATTGTCTTGACAACAGCTAACATCAGCAGAAGCACACATGACTGCACTTGCGAACATCGACTGCCGGATGCTATCTGAATTCTTCAAATGATATCGGCAAAGAAAGCCACTCGTGGGAACTCTCAAAGACAAAATCGTGTCGATGGCCCACCGCAAACCCTACTGCGAAGGCCCCGTGGAACTCACTGCCCATTCGGCGCGTCCCACCAGCGCTGTCCTGGCTGAGGCAAGAAGGCATTACAAGTTTACGCAGGAAGCAAAAATTTGAAACAGTGGTTCTTTTAAACTAACACTGTGGCCCACCACGGCCGAAAGCGAAAGAAAAACTGTTAGGAAGAGTCCTACGGCACAGCCACAATAAATGGACTACACACTAAGCACGAAAAACATTTCCATAACATAACACGACGTCGTCCATGGTTCACTTCTGGCATTGTACATGATGGCAGGTAAAGCTGACAGCCTTCTACTTACGTTTCAAATCTAGACTTTAATAATAAAATGTGAAGGTACCGTTAATCAGAACTCAGGGAGAAGTTTTGATCTAAATGACAGTAGATTTATTCACCCTTTACATCACAAGACAACAAAAATTATTATAGAAACGTTACACAAACATTTTTATTTGACAAACACTTTCACTAACATGGGGTCTATGGTGGACAAGTAGATCAGCTGGGGATCGACACACGATACACGACACTAACCAGAACACTAATCGCTTTATCTGACTTCATACAAGTATGCAGTCTCCTGTTCGATTAATTCTGAATGCAGGTACTTTCCTATGATGCTCCAGTGGATTACAGTGTGCAGGTGGACCCGTTTGCAGGTGTGCCAAACCAATTTGACTCCATGCCACGACTATGCGTGACGGAATATGTCAAATGTTTAGATTGCCGACTCAAGGCAAATTAGTACACCCATGCATCACTCGTGTGCGTGATACTAGAAGCAGTACCTCTGATGGTTCAGAAGGTGATTGGCACAGGCTCTAAGTGGCACACTAGCAAAGTACACAAGTCTCACCGTTTAGGCAGAGATCTGCAGTTCTTTACTAGCGAAGTGCCAGTACAAGAGTTGAAACGTCCCCTTTTTGAACAATTATACAAGACTCTGCTTAAACTGGCACACAATATTTTTAGCGCAACGTAATCTGACTTTCAATAATCCCTACAAAAGAATGGCCCTGATTAACATTAACCTATACCTTTCACAAATCACTTACCTCACAAAAATCTGCAATACAGCGAGCCCCACTACTGCCAGCTAAATAAAAGATTCAAACTACGGAAGGCACTAACTACTGATAGGCATAGTTAGCAAATGAAAGATTTTAATAGAGAACAAACAATGTATTTACCTTAATAGTGTTGAAAACTCATAATATACATAGCAGTTCATGACATCCAGTCTTACAAATTTCAAAACTCCGCCATCTCTCTCCCCACATCCACCACTGCTGGCGGCTCACCTCCAACTGCGCAACGCTACGCGCTGTTCACATCCAGCTGCCGCTGCCCAACACTGCAATGGCAGACAACAATGCAAACTAGCCACAGACTGCACACAGCACAGCCAATGATTTTCATACAGAGCGCTACGTGGCGTTACCAATAAGAAAACCTAAACAGCCTACTTACATAGCCCCCATGCTCCCCACAAAAAATTTTGCAAATTGTTTTGGGCAGTGGCCAATAATGATTTGATAGAATTTTTCATAATTACAATAACAAAGATATCAAATGCACACACTTATTGATACAATGTTGGTCAAAAGCTAAAATTTTCTCACAGTCCATAAAGACAGTCCTGATCATTCATCACAGTAAAACTGCCGTTTCTTTTCTCAAAGTCTGAGCAGTAAAAGACAATGCACGCGGAAGTAGTGGATTTCCATGCAGTCTTGAAGAAGTAGTGTTGTCCTTCCAACGGAAAGACAGTGCTGACTCTCGACATGCAGACAAGTAATGGGTCACAACAGAGCACACCCACAGCAGAGTCATTCGAAGTTTTGAAGAATATTGGTAGGCAGGTCATCACAGAGCAGACCCACTGTAGTCCTGGTAGAGATTACGGTATTGGTGGGCCACCAGAGGTGCAAACCCACTGCAGTCCTTGTAGAAATAATGGTATTGGTGGGTCATCAAAGATGCAGACCCACTGTAGTCCTTGTAGAGATGGCCAGCAGCCATCTGTTGCGACTGTGCAGATGCACAATCACCATCGAAGACTCTTGCGGAGAATATAGCAAGTCCATAAACTACCACTTGTCCACTCACAAAAAATTTGTTTGAAATGTCCTTAGAACCAGCAATGCTGTTATCCAGTCCCTTGCTGAATTATTAACACACGTGCAAACACTAACAGTCCCTACTTCTCACATATTGTCCATATACTATGACCAACAGAAACGTGTGCAGTGAAATGTAACTTACAAGTTACTTAATTTGATGAACTGGTGTCAATTACAATTTTATAACATAAGAATACAATAACAAAGGTACAAAATAATCATTAAAGAACATAACAATACAGATAACATTTGTAATAAAACAGGGTTTACAAAAGAATAGAAATAAACATTTACATCAGTGTTACAAAAATAATGACATAAGCACATACATAAAAGATCAGAATAACTTTTGAAACATCACCTTCACATGTGAGCAACAAAACAGAATAAATGATGTCTCAACATCTTTACAAAGTAAATAACATATTATTAATACAAATTATATTTGAGGATAACAGTATTCCTCATCATAGTGAATGTAGCTTAGTATTAGAAGAGAAAAAAATTCTATGAAACAGTACACAGAGACAGGAAGAAAACAAATACACAAGGGTACACAAACACATAGGGGGATAACACAAAATGAAAGGACAGGGTTTGTTTTCAGTGTAACATTTGGTACTGCAGTCCAACCCAGAACTTCATTCCATGGATCGTCCCTCTTATTTCAACATTTGCTCCAGCCAAAAAAAATCCTATCCAAGCATGCTTTCTGTATTTATATGTTCACATATTTCTTACCTCATTATTTATTTTCCATTATCTTACCTCATCATTTATTTCCAACAAAATCCTACCTAAACCTGTTGTCACTAAACCCTACTTTTTTGTTCGTAACCTCTTTCAAATATAGTTTTTCTCCACTGTACACTACTTTTTTGGCCAAACCATTTTCTTATAGCTTCTCAATGCATTTCTTTCAATTCGTCATAACTCATTCTCTTATATAGTCTACCCCCTCTTAAGCTAACTTAAATCTACTGAGCTCAGATGCCAAACTAAGGGACGAGGAAATGTAGCAGCACAAAACAATTAACACAAATAGCAATGACAAAAAAATGCAGAGTGCAAAGCAAGCAGCAGTAAATCTAAATTAACAGATAAAATGCAAAATTACAAGTAATATGAGCCAATGTGCAGCAACAAGAAAAATAAATCTGTAGTAAAACTGGCTTATCAGCGTAATACAAAGTCAAATTCAGTAACATTATGCCTGGCAAACAGCAGCTTATATCTAATCATGACAAAGCTCAAGCAGAAAAAAATACTACACTGAAGACAACAATGCAGACAAGGGAAATGTATATTCACATCTTAATGTCTATGTAATTAAAGTGGTGCACCACAAGAAGTTATTCTACCAAAAAAGTTACCGAGTACTTGAAAAGAAAATTATGAATGCAGTTCCTGATAAGGTAAATGTCTTTTTGTGCTCCCTCATTTTTTTGAAAAAATTATTATTTACTCGATCTGTAGACAGAAAATATTTATATTAGTACATCTATAAAATTTTATGATAACCAATGCAGCAGTGCAGCTAGAAACTAGATATTAAAGAAAATGACCAAATATGTACAAAGGACGACATGAAACATCATTCATTTGCCATATGGCATTTCATAAGGCAGTAAAAATTCTCTCAGTTCTCGAGAAAGACGCTTGTCATAATCAGGTGTGCAGATGTAAGTATCTTTCCAACTAATGATCGTGTCGTATTTGCGGTGCTTTCTACAAAGGAATGTCAATAGCGAGGATAATGGCCTCCCTTTTTTTTGTCTTTTCTACCTGTGCCTCTGAAATGGCACACACACTAATGGCTTTTTCTCCAGGCGTCTGACACAGCTGGGTGCCCACGACGCATTACGTGCAGGTGGTCACTTAACTTTCTTACGGAAATATTTACGACATTTCTTCCAATTCATCATAGTTAGTTTCTTATATAGTCTAACCCCTCTTAAGCTAACTTAAATCTACTGAGCTCAGATGCTAAACTTAGGGATGAGGCAATGCAGCAGCACAAAACAATTAACACAAACAGCAATTATCAAAAATACAAATGGCGAATCAAGCAGCATAAATCACAACTAATATAAGGCAATGAGCAGCAAACAAGAAAAATAAATCAGTAGTAAACTGGCTTAGCAGAGTAACACAAATTAAAATTCAGTAGCACTATGCCTGGCAAACAGCAGCAGTAAATGCTATTACGTATACCTAAGCATGACAAAGCTCAAGCAGAGAAAATAGTACACTAAAGACAACAATGCATATAAGGGAAATGTCTATTCACATCTTAATGACTATGTAATTAAAGTGGTGCACCACAAAAACTAATTCTACAAAAAATTACTAATTACTAGAAAAGAAAATTATATATGCAGTTACTGTTATTAGTCCCTTCTTATTGTTCTTTCCATTCCAAGAGGTCCTTTTTCGAAGAATGTGTATCATAAAATAATTATTTAATAGATCTGTTGACAGAAAGTATTCACATTAGCAAATGCATTTAATTTTATTTTATAAAAGCAATGATGCAACACACCTAGAAAGCAGATATCAAATAAAATAAGCAACTATGTACAAAGTGAAGCATAAAAATATCATTCAGTAGTCATGAAGCATTTCATAAGTTAGTAGAAATTCTCTCAACTCTCGTAGAAAGATGCTTGTCATAATCAGGTGTGCAGATGTATCTTTCCAAGTAATGAGCGTGTCGTATTTGCGATGCTTTCTCTAAAGGAATGTCAATGGCGAGGATAATGGCCTCTTTTTTTCTCCACGTAATGGCTTTCTTTTGTCAGACGACTACCTCTCAGCTGGGCGCCAAAAACGCATTACGCCAAGGTCACTTACCTTTCTTAACGAAATATTTACGACAGCAGTTTCCGCTACAGTGACAGTCTCATATAAAAATATTTCACAGGTCGAGAATTTGCGTTGCAAATGTGTAGAAACAAAATCCTATGAATATAACAGTGTTCAAAAAGTTTTCGTCGGCATTGTGATACATTCACGCATTTACACACATTTCATAACTCTTAAAGTACGATTCTTGGTTTCCAACATCCTTTTCCACAAGTCAGAGTCCCTAACCACTATTCATTACTCCTTACCTTATTACACATATAAATATTCATCGACACTTCGTCAATACTTCATCATAATAAATATATAGCATAATCAAATTCCTCATATAGCATCAGCTTATTGATCATAAACATACCGCAACAGCATAATACACATAGTCATCGTAATAATATCAAAACACCTCAGTCAACTCTCAAAATCATCGTAGCTTCCTCCAATAATTTGAAAACCTAAAAAAATTCTCTGCTCGTGTCAAAAGTGTCATCTGCCTCAAACGCACTTTAAAAATCATAATCCCATACCAAATACCTCATTCAAAGCTCTCATAGTATCACAATTGTTCCGAAAAAATATGAACAGTTCACAAAGTACAGACAAAATACAATTTCATAAGTGTGAAGTTATCCAACTGTGTAATTACGTAAACATCTGTCACTGATGTAGTAAAAAAAATGTTTATCTCTCAGTTACATGATCAGATAGCTGTGTAATTTGTGTGTTAGAGAAATATGGTACCGATGTGTAAAACTGTATAAGCAAATACCATATTAGCTAGGGCTCCTTGTGCTTGCCAAACACATGATACACAAAGTAAGTGTGTACCCCCCTGAGGATTAATGTAATTATACCCTCAGGTGTTACAGATTACAGCAATGGAATGAAATGTATCATGGAAAACTTTCTTTGTAATTCAAAAATCTTGAAAAATAAATGGCTTAACTACAGAATTAATCTCTCAAATGTGTGTCCTGTAGCGCTAAATGTGCATCTTGCTGTAAGATAATTCTGTGAAAGTGTCGTAGTTATCGCCCTCTGTAAGCAAAGTTCTGCTGAAGTCAATATAATTACCTCATCATAAACGAAAGTGAAATGCTTTGCGTATGGATACCGTAGTTATTATGTAGCTTACCGTGATCAAGAAAGTACTATAATGTAACGTATTGTTGTGCTACAAAAAAGGCTGTCTCATTGTAGCTATACCACAAAAGTTACTACTAAAACATGTTTTACTTTCCAGAATAATACAGAAAAACTGTGCAGAAATAAAACAGAAACACTGCAAAAGCAACATTGAATATTGTCACTCATTGGTAGCGTCGTGATAAAATCGTGTAGCTGTCACATAAACTAACCACTGTGTCATCTGGTATCTCATAGAAAGTACTTTAAATTCAGAATGTATTTTCAAGTAAACCAAAACGTTGCATGAAAATCTCATTAGCAGTACTGGTAAATGTTCTAAGTATGTAAGCCTTATAGTCGTTACGTAATCGTGCAACTAACAAGCAAGAATGTACACACACAATAACACTGTGACGTCTGTTCACTATAACAATGCATTCGTAATTTCTGTTTAAGTAAGTTCTCTTGGTTCTTGATTGGATATTTAACTTCAAACATTGTTGCATGGTAACAGTTTCTAAGTCTGACAATGCATACTAGAAATGTGAAGTGAAGAGTTTTATGGCAAAGACAAGGTTAAAAAGCAGATTATCTTTCAATAAACGGTTAAGAAATGCATTGAGAAGATATAAGAAAATGGTTTGGCCAAAAAAAAAGTAGTGAACAGTGGAGAAAAACTATTTTGAAAGAGGATGTGAACAGAATACAGAAAGCGGGCTTAGATAGTACTTTTGGGAATAATGATGAACAAAGGGAGATCTCCATGCAAAATACTGCAGTAAAACAAACCCTGTCCTTTCCTTTTGTGTCATCCCTCTATATGTTTGTGTACCCTTGTGTATTTGTGTTTTTCCTGTCTTTATGTGTTTAGCTGATGAGAGCTATGTTGTAGAATTTTTCTAATACTATGTTATTTACTTTGTAAAGATGTTGAGACATTATTTATTCTGTTTTGTTGCTCATATGCGAAGGTGATGTTTCAAAAGTTATTCTGATCTTTATGTATGTACTTATTTCATTATTTTTGTAACACTGATGTATATGTTTATTTCTATTCTTTTGTAAAGCCTGTACTACAAATGTTCTCTGTATTGTTACGTTCTTTAATGATGTATTTTGTACCTGTGTTATTGTATTCTTATGTTATAAAATTGTAACTGACACCAGTTCATCAAATTAAGTAACTTGTAAGTTACATTTCACTGCACACGTTTCTGTTGGTCATAGTATATGGACAATATGTGAGAAGTAGGGACTGTTAGTGTTTACACGTGTGTTAATAATTCAGCAAGGGACTGGATAACAGTATTGCTGGTTCTATGGACATTTCAAACAAATTTTTTGTGAGTGGACAAGTGGTAGTTTATGGACTTGCTATATTTTCCGCAAGAGTCTACAGTGGGTCTGCTCTGTGATGAGCTGCCTACCAATATTCTTCAAAACTTCGAATGACTCTGCTGTGGGTTTGCTCTGTTGTAGCCCATTACCTGTCTGCATCTCAAGAGTCAGCAGTGTCTTTCCGTTGGAAGAACAACACTACTTCTTCAAGACTGCATGGAAACCCACTACTTCCGTATGCATTGTCTTTTACTGCTCAGACTTTGAGAAAAGAAACGGCAGTTTTACTGTGATGAATGATCAGGACTGTCTTTATGGACTGTGAGAAAATTTTAGCTTTTGACCAACATTGTATCAATAAGTGTGTGCATTTGATATCTTTGTTATTGTAATTATGAAAAATTCTATCAAATCATTATTGGCCACTGCCCAAAACAATTTGTAAATTTTTTTGTGGGGAGCATGGGGGCTATGTAAGTAGGCTGTTTAGGTTTTCTTATTGGTAACGCCACGTAGCGCTCTGTATGAAAATCATTGGCTGTGCTGTGTGCAGTCTGTGGCTAGTTTGCATTGTTGTCTGCCATTGCAGTGTTGGGCAGCGGCAGCTGGATGTGAACAGCGCGTAGCGTTGCGCAGTTGGAGGTGAGCCGCCAGCAGTGGTGGATGTGGAGAGAGAAATGGCGGAGTTTTGATATTTGTAAGAATGGATGTTATGAACTCCTATATATATTATGACTTTTGGTGATATTGAGGTAGATACATTGTTTGTTCTCTATTAATATCTTTCATTTGCTAACTATGCCTATCAGTAGTTAGTGCCTTCCGTAGTTTGAATCTTTTATTTAGCTGGCAGTAGTGGTGCTCGCTGTATTGCAGTAGTTCGAGTAACCAAGATTTTTGTGAGGTAAGTGATTTGTGAAACGTGTAGGTTAATGTTAGTCAGGGCCATTCTTTTGTAGGGTTTTTTGAAAGTCAGATTGCGTTGCGCTAAAAATATTGTATGTCAGTTTAAGCACAGTCATGTATAAACTGTTCAAAGGGGACGTTTCAGAGTGATCTCTTCTCTTTCTGTCCGCTTCCTCTTCAGCTCGGTAGCAAACGCCCATTTTCATATTAGACTTCCCCCACTTTGGCACAAGCCAATCACGAGCTGCAGTGCAGCATTCGAAGCTGGGAGAGTGCCCTTTGTTCTGCGTACACCGATTTGACCAGAGACTTTAAAGTTGATTGGGAGAAATGGAAAAAAGATTCAGCTTCGCGGCCTCTTTCCCGTGCGTTTAAGCTGTATCTTTTGCTAACAACATGACCAGGGTGGAACTACACCCATCCATATAAAGCTTGTTATCTCCCCTGTTGTGTCAATTTCAAAGTTTCCAAAGAATGGCCATAAACTCGCTAGAAGCCTCGTGCTTTCACAGATATGTTTTGTAACAGAGTCTGGACGTCTGGGCGCCAGTGGCCTGTCCCATGGAATTTCGCAGAACGCTCACAGTTGTCTCGTCAGCTTCCTGCATAACAAGGGCCCATCCTCTGCTTTATTGCCAGTCTAAAATGCACTGGTCATTGCAGCGGCTACTTCTCGGCGCTAATTAGTCTACCTGGATGCAGATGTCGACCGATGGGCGCCAACCAACGTGTCTGCACAATGAGACCGCGGAACTCGGCCGTTCAGAAATGTTTCCAACCAAGTTACGCAGAAAAAAACAAACTTTCCTCAGCCCATAGTCGCTGTGCTCTTTTACTGCAGTTGTATAAATTGGTACCCTATTCCTTTGAAAACAGATAAAGCTTACCGTTATTCCTTTGCTAGAAACTACTGCCCACCATTTCATCACGATGTAAATCGTAATGAATATCATCTTCCCTAAGAACGTGAAGTGGCATAACTACGAATTAGAAGTGAGAGTGCCCTACAATCTCTCAACATTCTCCAGGAATTCGTCAAACCTAAATCTTTCCATGGATTTCCATAGTGATTCATCTCTTCAAATCACTCGTTTTCAGTCCTCCACTGTCCAGTGGCGTCGCTCTTCAGACCATGTCGAGCGTCGCTTAGCAGTGACTAGACGTACACATAGGTGCCAAAAGTCGTGAGACTTCTATACTCACATATACAGATGGCGGTAGTACCGCGTACACAAGGTGCAAAGGGGCAGCCGTTAGTGGCGCTTTCATTTGTACTCAGGTGATCCGTGTGAAATGGCTTCCGACGTGATTATGGGCGCCCAACGGGAATCAACAGACGTTGAACGTGTAAGCGAAAAGCAAAGGTTAGTAGATATTCGTGCGTCAGTAAAAAGATCTATGCGGGAAGCATACAACAACCACCACCGTCACACCTTAGCAAAAGATCTCTCAGAGAACCTGAGAAAATTCTGGTCGTATGTAAAATCGCTAAGCTGGTCTAAGGCTTCCATTCAGTCCCTTGTTGATCAGTCTGGTGGGGCAGTTGAATCAGCATGGTTTTTGAAAGCATCGCTTGTGCGAAACTCGGCTTGCCCTTTTCCCACTTGACGTACTGAGAACTATGAATGTGGGGTAACAAGCAGATTCCACGTTTCTAGATTTCTGGAAAGCATCTGACACGGTGTCCCATTGCAGGCTGTTAACGAAGGTACGAGAATACGGAATAAGTTCACAGATATGTGAGTGGCTGGAAGACTTCTTAAATAATAGAACCCAATATGTTGTCCCCGACGGCGAGTGTTCATCAGAGGCGAGGGTATTGTCAGGAATGCCCCAGGGAAGTGTGACAGAACCGCTGTTGCTCTCTATATACTTAAATGATTTGGCGGACAGGGTGGGCAGCAGTCTGCGGTTGTTTGCTGATGATGCCGTGGTCTACGGTAAGGTGTCGAAGTTGAGTGACTTAAGTAGGATACAAGACGATTTAGACAATATATCCAGTTGGTGTGATGAATGACAGCTGGCCGTAAATGTGGAAAAATGTTAGTTTATGCGGATGAGTAGGAAGAACAAATCTGTAATGTTTGGATACAGTATTATTAGTGTCCAGCTTGACACAGTCAACTCGTTTAAGGGGAGGTTGGCTATCTTTGGCCCGAAAAAAGCATGTTCTTTGAGAATTTTTTCTCGGGATGTGTTATAGACATCAATGTCAAATTTGGTCAAAATGTTTGATATTTCCTCTACGAACTGGAATTTTTTTGACAGGAAATGTCGAAGAGCAAAGGCGGAAGTGCCGTCGGAACGAAAAAAAATTTCGATGTAGACCTCCACGCGCCGTATGTCACAGGTCAGCCGGCTCGTCTAAAATCAAAATTGAGTTGACGTTAGCGAAGTATATAAGATTCTATAGGATTGGTACCTCGCTTAAGTTATTTGGACCATAGGAAACAAAATGGCGGCCATTTGAAAAAAATAGGGTTTTTGTCACCGATTTTTCGACTTCGTCGACCAAGTAAAAATATTTATAGTTAACGGAGCGGAATAAAAGTGGTACAACTCCTAGATAATTTAGTTAGCTCCGTCGGAAACAAAAAGGGTGCCAATTGGTTCAGTAGATTTGAAGTTACCATACCGCGCGATAAAAAAAGGTCACTTCGAGAAAAATGTGTTTGAAGTTTTGACTACATATAAATGCAATATTATGCATCTTACGTTCAATCTGCTATTCCAGGTCCATAAACTAGTCCTTCCTCTTCCTCATATAGGTCGTTCTGCTCGATCTGGACCGTCTTGCGCTGTTCCAGAGCCGCTCGTACGGCCGGTGACAAGCGGTTTTCGACCGCTTGAATCCTGTGGTCGTCCAAATGCTTGGCGAACTGCGTCGAATAGAGTCGCAGGGTGACGTCCATGCTGTTAACAGCCAGGAAAGTTGCAATCCCCACAGTTTTTGCATCAGAACGCAAATGCTTGGTGGCTAACTTCCAAACACACGCGTTCAAACTTTAATTTGAATTTTGTGTGTTTCCTCCCAAACACCGATACAATAACTGGTCCTCTGAAAGAAAAAGACTGGTGCGTGAAAAAGGCCGATTTCAGGCAGGTGCATTTTTTTTTTTTTTGTTCATCCGCGAATAACAAACATTTCCGTTCCGTATTCGGAAAAACTGTTTCAGGGGTGGATTCTAAACACTTTTATGGATTCAAAAATGCAATTAAAAAAGGAATCGATTTTTTGAACCAAAAGATAGTAAATCTCCCCTTAAATATCTGGGCGTAACGTTGCAAAGCGACGTGAGGTGGAACGAGCATGTGAAAACTGTGGTAGGGAAGGTGAATGGTCGACTTCGGTTTATTGGGAGAATTTTAGGAAAGAGTGGCTCGCCTGTAAGGGAGATGGTATATATGACGCTGGTGCGACCTATTCTTGAGTATTGTTCGAGTGTTTGTGATCCGTACCAGGCCTGATCGAAGGAAGACACTGAAGCAATTCAGAGGCGGGCTGCTAGATTTGTTACCGGTAGGTTCGAACAACACGTTAAGTATCACGGAGATGCTTCGGAAACTCAAATGGGGATTCCTGGGGGCAAGGCGGCGTTCTTTTTGGGAAACACTATTAAGAAAGTTCATTAACTGGCATTTCAAGCTGACTGTGGAAGATTCTACTGCCGCCAACGTACATCGCGCGTAAGGACCACGAAGATAAGATGCGAGAAATTACGTCTCATACGGAGGCCTCTGTTTGCGAGTGGGCCGGCCGAAGTGGCCGTGCGGTTAAAGGCGCTGCAGTCTGGAACCGCAAGACCGCTACGGTCGCAGGTTCGAATCCTGCCTCGGGCATGGATGTTTTTGATGTCCTTAGGTTAGTTAGGTTTAACTAGTTCTAAGTTCTAGGGACTAATGACCTCAGTAGTTGAGTCCCATAGTGCTCAGAGCCATTTGACCCATTTTTTTTTGTTTGCGAGTGGAATAGGAGAGGAAATGGCTCTAAGCACTATGGGACTCATCTGAAGGCATCAGTCCCCTAGACTTAGAACTACTTAAACCTAACTAACCTAAGGACATCACACACATCCATGCCCGAGCCAGGATTCGAACCTGCGACCGTAGCAGCAGCGTGGTTCCGGACTGAAGCGCCTAGAACCGCTCGGCAACAGGAGGGGAAATGCCAAGCTGTGGTATAGGGTACCATCCGGCAGCCACCGGTATCCTATGACTTTTGTCACCCCGGTGTAAATATGTGGTTATGAGGACCTGTCCGACCGTTGTACCACATTCCTTTAACTCTTTACGCCCAGTCATTTTCTAGCTGGACTGCTAGTAACACCTTGGAACTCACCTTTGCTTCCTTCCTCTGATTTCATGTGATGTTTTACAATCACTCTCCGCAATGTTTGACGGTCCCTTTCCGCCAGTACATGAGATCTGCCTGCTGTAGCTTCAGCTGAGGTTTTTCCTTCACGTTATCGATTCACAGTCAGATTATCAACAATCGACATGGGCAGCTTTAGAAGGCCTAAAATGTACCTGATGGATTTGTTACACATGTGACTTCCAATGACCACGTTCGAACGGACTGACCGCTCCTGACCGAGCCATCACTGCTTCTCTACTGACAACAGAATACTCACCGTCTACTTTCATTCTGGCGCCGCTTCTAGTGACATCTAGGGCCCAATTCCGTGTTATATTGCGGCGTATTCATGCTTTTCAGTGTATATAAGATCACTGGTCAAATTATTACTCAGCGGCCACCAAAAGTGGCTTTGGAGCGCTGTAGGTAGTGTAGAACTTGGACCAGGAGGACATTTGATCCTCCACCGCTGACATATGTTATGGAAGTGAAGTGGTGCGTTTGTGCCCATCAGCTGTAACGAATCATCGCAGTAAGTTGGTTCAACTTGATGACCTGATTGAAGGCACAAAATAAGTATCGTGTTTCGATACACGCACGGTCACAACGTGAGCGAACCTTTCCAATTTGTTGGTGCGTCAACGTGGACTGTCAAACTTGTCTGCAAGGCATGGAGTACCTCTCGAAGCCATGTAACGCGACGTGAGAACAGTGTTCGTAAAGAGTTCCTAACCGACAGGGTCTAGAGACGTCACGCCTTACAAATGACAGTCTGTCTCGAACCCGACAAGAACTGCTACTATAGGCGACTGCGCGTGCGTCTCAGCCAGTTCGCGAAGGAACTGCATGCAATAGATATTTGGCGTCGGACGAGATCCGTATAAAAATGAGGTTGACCGGTAAGCGTTCTGTGCAACTATTGGCTGACGTTGCGAAACAGACTCTGCCTCGGGAACAGCGCTATACCATGTGGGCCGCGCATTTGTTCAATATACACTCCTGGAAATGGAAAAAAAAACACATTGACACCGGTGTGTCAGACCCACCATACTTGCTCCGGACACTGCGAGAGGGCTGTACAAGCAATGATCACACGTACGGCACAGCGGACACACCAGGAACCGCGGTGTTGGCCGTCGAATGGCGCTAGCTGCGCAGCATTTGTGCACCGCCGCCGTCAGTGTCAGCCAGTTTGCCGTGGCATACGGAGCTCCATCGCAGTCTTTAACACTGGTAGCATGCCGCGACAGCGTGGACGTGAACCGTATGTGCAGTTGACGGACTTTGAGCGAGGGCGTATAGTGGGCATGCGGGAGGCCGGGTGGACGTACCGCCGAATTGCTCAACACGTGGGGCGTGAGGTCTCCACAGTACATCGATGTTGTCGCCAGTGGTCGGCGGAAGGTGCACGTGCCCGTCGACCTGGGACCGGACCGCAGCGACGCACGGATGCACGCCAAGACCGTAGGATCCTACGCAGTGCCGTAGGGGACCGCACCCGTAGGGGACCGCACCGCCACTTCCCAGCAAATTAGGGACACTGTTGCTCCTGGGGTATCGGCGAGGACCATTCGCAACTGTCTCCATGAAGCTGGGCTACGGTCCCGCACACTGTTAGGCCGTCTTCCGCTCACGCCCCAACATCGTGCAGCCCGCCTCCAGTGGTGTCGCGACAGGCGTGAATGGAGGGACGAATGGAGACGTGTCGTCTTCAGCGATGAGAGTCGCTTCTGCCTTGGTGCCAATGATGGTCGTATGCGTGTTTGGCACCGTGCAGGTGAGCGCCACAATCAGGACTGCATACGACCGAGGCACACAGGGCCAACACCCGGCATCATGGTGTGGGGAGCGATCTCCTACACTGGCCGTACGCCACTGGTGATCGTCGAGGGGACACTGAATAGTGCACGGTACATCCAAACCGTCATCGAACCCATCGTTCTACCATTCCTAGACCGGCAAGGGAACTTGCTGTTCCAACAGGACAATGCACGTCCGCATGTATCCCGTGCCACCCAACGTGCTCTAGAAGGTGTAAGTCAACTACCCTGGCCAGCAAGATCTCCGGATCTGTCCCCCATTGAGCATGTTTGGGACTGGATGAAGCGTCGTCTCACGCGGTCTGCACGTCCAGCACGAACGCTGGTCCAACTGAGGCGCCAGGTGGAAATGGCATGGCAAGCCGTTCCACAGGACTACATCCAGCATCTCTACGATCGTCTCCATGGGAGAATAGCATCCTGCATTGCTGCGAAAGGTGGATATACACTGTACTAGTGCCGACATTGTGCATGCTCTGTTGCCTGTGCCTATGTGCCTGTGGTTCTGTCAGTGTGATCATGCGATGTATCTGACCCCAGGAATGTGTCAATAAAGTTTCCCCTTCCTGGGACAATGAATTCACGGTGTTCTTATTTCAATTTCCAGGAGTGTATTTGTCATATGTTCTACTTTCTACTGACAGAATGAAATGTGAATTGCTTTTGTGCTATTGCTAGAATGTTACTGCTACATTCTATAATTTTACAGCTTTTAAACAGACACTGCTGAAGTTCAAAGAATTAAAGCATATATCGAAGCGAAACATTCAACAAAAAGCGTAACATATAGTTTGTTTTTGCAGTGTCAATGTAAATGTACGAACTGGGCGTGCCATTTTCTAAGTTGGCTCCCAGAAAAGTTTTAATGAGCAAACAGGATCTACATTTTCTTTTCGTATTCATTACAAGTTAAAAGAATTTCCACCAAAGGGTGGACCTGTAGTTTTCACTCAAGAAATTATGTAAATGTGTTATTGTTGAAAGAATTTGAATTAGCTTGCGGTTTATCTACGAATGGAAGGTCGATACTGCTGGTAGAGATTATCTGAATTTTCCCCTGAGAAAGACTTAACTTTTCCGCGGAATCTACTTGCAAATGTCTTCTTTGACCTATCGAAACAGTTGTGGCCCCTGTAACAAACTTCGGATTTGGCTGAGTGAAAATATTTTGCCCAGTTTTAGGTTAACTTGTTAAGAGATTTACGAATGTTGACCCAAATATTAATTTTTTCCGCAGATTTGGGTCAACATTTCTAAAACTCTAATTCCTCTCTCTCAAACCACACCACATAGGGAGAGAGGGAGAGTTTTAGTTTTAGCGAATCAAAATTTACGAAGTAAATAAGTATTTTTTATTTATCCGTAACCATTTTCCACGCAAAAGTGAGAACATGGATTTTCATGAATTACAATGCCAACTACCAAGAATCAAAACAAATGATTAAGACAAAATGTACGTAGTTTTTTATGAAGAATCTGATTCTGCAATAAAAAATGGGGTTGCCATTTGAAATTTTAAAGTTTCCTCCCACCCACCATTAGGGGGCTGGGGTGGCGGGCTAATTTTAGCAACAGCCAATGTCCGCCTCGAAAATAATCAACTTTGGATTCTACATATTTTTTCCTGTGAAGCTTATTTTTCGAGTTATTCTGGTTTGTTAACTTATAATTTACGCCCCATATATACATGTATATACGATGCTTACTTCAACATACTCGCGCATATATATATATATATAGAGGCGAACAAAAGGATTGAGTTTGAGGGCGCCGCTGCAGCGTACCCACTTCGACTTGGGTGTATAAAAACCGGCATGTAGGCTAGAGGTAAGTGTCGCAGACGTGTCTTTCCGACGAGTTTTGCAAAAACAGACTTAATGTCTTTCAAATAATTCCGGGAATTCAGCCAGGTAACACTTTCAGCGACCGCCGATATTTCGGCGGGAGAACACCCCGCCATTTTCAAGGCACTCTGCAACAGACAGGCGGCGTACATGCAAATTTAAAACCTCGGTTCTGGGACTGAAGCAGGAAAGATAACTCACCCACTGAATGCTACTGCCACTAAAGATGACCAAAGTCAGAGCTATCGATAGTGAGACTATGAATTCGCAGGTGAGGTAGCATTGACTCTGTATCTCTGTTTTTTGACAAGGCTGGTTGGTTGGTTTGGGGAAGGAGACCAGACAGCGTGGTCATCGGTCTCATCGGATTAGGGAAGGATGGGGAAGGAAGTCGGCCGTGCCCTTTCAGAGGAACCATCCCGGCATTTGCCTGGAGTGATTTAGGGAAATCACGGAAAACCTAAATCAGGATGGCCGGACGCGGGATTGAACCGTCGTCCTCCAGAATGCGAGTCCAGTGTTTAACCACTGCGCCACCTCGCTCGGTTTTTGACAAGGGAGAGAGCCGGATTCCAAACAGAGTTTAAACAGAAACCTCCATCCCTGTTAACGAGGTTGCTCGCTAATTTAATCTCAACTGCCTCCCTAATAACACTGTCCCAATAGCTGGACGTGCATGCCAATATCTCGGTGTTATTATATAACATGGGGTGACCAGTATCCAAGTAATGTTCGGCAATAGCAGATCTATTTGGCTGCTGTAATCGTGTGTGCCGTTTATGCTCAGTACATCGGTCCTCCACGGTCCTGATAGTTTGACCAATATATGCTCTGCCGCAGCTACAAGGAATACGATATACACCCGCCTTACGCAGTCCAAGATCATCCTTAACGGAACTCAAAAGCGCTCTAATTTTAGATGGAGGTCGGAAAACACATTTCACATCGTATTTCCGTAAAATACGACCGATCTTGTTGGACGCGTTCCCTACGTAAGGCGAAAAGGCAGTAGACTTAGGTGTTGGCTTAGAATTATCATCAATCACCCGATGTACAGTTGGTCGATAGCGCAACGCACGTTCAATCTGTCTATCACTATAACCATTTTGACGAAATGTAACTTCAAGACGGGACAGTTCAGCTGGCAAAGTCTCAGCGTCAGAAACGACATGTGTCCTGTGTACCAAGATACGAAGTGCCCCTTCACGCTGAGCCGGATGGTGACAACTATTAGCCTGTAAGTACAAGTCGGTGTGAGTGCGTTTCCTGTAGACTGCATGTCCCAGTGATCCATCATCCTTCCTCCTAACCAACACGTCAAGAAAGGGAAGGCAACCATCCTCTTCCACCTCCATCGTAAAACGAATGTTCGGGTGGATCGAGTTCAGATGTTCTAGAAAGACATTCAAATTCTCCCTACCATGAGACCAAACAACGAAGGTATCGACAACGTATCTAAAGAAACAGGCGGGTTTCAAAGGCGCCGACTCCAATGCACGTTCCTCGAAGTCTTCCATAAACAAATTTGCGATCACACGAGACAACGGACTACCCATCGCAACTCCATCTGTCTGCTCGTAATACTGGTCATTAAATAAAAAGTAAGTGCATGTCAACACATGCCGAAAGAGATTAGTTAATTCAGCACCAAACCTGGCCTCAATTAACCGCAACGAATCAGACAGAGGAACGCGAGTGAAGAGAGAGACCACATCGAAACTCACTAAAATATCAGCGTCATTCAACCTCAGTCCCTCCAAATGACGTAAAAGATCAGCTGAGTTCCTGATATGATGTTCACACCGACCTACTTGTGGACTCAACAGAGAAGCAAGATACTTGGCTACACGATATGTCGGAGCGCTTATGTTACTCACTATAGGACGGAAAGGAACCCCTTCCTTGTGAACCTACGGAAGGCCATATAACCTAGGGGGAACAGAACTATAGGTGTTAAGACTCTTGATAGTGTCCTGCGACATACCACTTTTCTTCAGGAGGCTGTTGGTCTTTCTCTCAACACTTTTTGTGGGGTCAGCATCGATTCTGCGGCACGCGGAATCAGATAGTAAACGTTGCATTTTTTGTACATAATCATGTTTACTTAAAACAACGGTGGCATTGCCCTTGTCCGCAGGTAAAATAACAATACTAGGATCAACGCTCTATCAAGGTTGATCCTAGTATTGTATTGAAGAAGTAAGAAGTCGCGACGCTAGGCACTACGGCACTATTTCACTCGACCTTATTGCCCACAAAAGACATCTAAAGTACCTCGAAAACTTTGACAATCGTTTTCTCAATAACTGTCGGTTAACTATAGATAAGTCGAGACACGTGTTCACGTATTTTGACCCTTCCTTCACTGAGCCAAGTTTCTGGAAAATCGGATTGTGCAGCCGAGACTCCGCGGTAGCCGACGCTGCTCCACTTCCTTCTCAGCCACCGACAACACTCACCACATAGCACTCGCGGCAAACTCCTGAGATATCGATGACAGTCACATTCCTGGAACGGCTCGTATTTAAAAAAGGCGGTGAGTAACTTCATGCTCGTAGATTTTCGCGGCAGGAGTCAGTCTCTAACAAAACTCTTCTTTGTCATAGACGGTGTCATATTGTGATATGCAGAACCTACTTTCCAATCACTAATGAAAGTGGGTGCATTTCTTTTTCGAAGATGCAAAAATCAAAAATGTGGTGTCCTTTTGACGTCATTAGCCTAATATCGGGATTGTATTTACTTCACAGAACTGTTGTGTCTTTACGTAGATCGTTAAGCAGATGTGAAAAAGCACCACCCATCACCAGCTTCTGTCATCTTACGATGGACCATTGTCGCAAAAAATTTATTAAATCATCGATTTCATCAAAATTTCACAAAGGTTCATTGCCTCTGTCCTCCTTCACTTACGAATGTTAAGAAACTCAGATGTAACGTACTCTTGCTAAAGAGGATCAACGTGATGGATGTCCCAAAACTATTATCACAGGTGAAAACATCGACTAGCGATTAAGGGTTTATAAAAAAGCTGATATCATAGATTTCTTCTGCTCCATTTTCTATTCCGAATGGATGCGGAGGATGTGACACATTGTGGTGCCCAGCTTTTTCACAGCCAAATAATAGTCGAGGTGATAGTGCGGAAGAGGGCCTGGATAATATTTGGGAGGGATTTTATGTAGAGAAATTTGTCTTCAAAGCAAGGGTGATCTCCAGGAAAGCTCGATCAGAGCCAACAATTGGGGCTGCTTTAATTGCAACTGGGACAGTCAAAATAATTTCGGCCTTATCATAAAAAAGGATCAAGCACAATTTATGTGAAAAATTATGAGAACCCTTTGAGCAAGATGGTGTCGAATTTTTTGAGCTGTGTCCAAAACCGGAGGAAGAGTTGACACCGATGGGAGGCAAGATTCTCTACAACAAGGAGAAGGCACACAGGTCTAAGCCTCAAAAATCATGGGGAAAAATCCAGAGATAGAATTAATTTATCAGCAGCTTTACTTCTTTTTAAAAGGAACCCTACTTGTTTACTGTCAAGATTTGTTACTGCGGTTGGTACTTGGGTTCATCATTTCAGCTAGAAAGCGAAACAAGAGTCCTAGTACCAAAGAAGTCGAAGTCGATTCTGTCTACCGGAAAGGTTATGGTCAGTACTTCAGAACAGTGAAATGGATTATTCTTATTGATTACCTAGGAAAGGATAAACGGGTGAAAGACATGCAAGTTTTCTGAACCAACTTGATAAAATAATCTATGAGTTGAGCGTTCATTGTTGGACAAAATTGTCACCTTTCTTCTGGATAGTGCATTTGCCCGACAAAATATTTATCAGTGGGAAAACTGAAGGGTATGAGATACGAATGGTTGGAACGTCAACCTAGTTGGTTTAAATCTGACCTACTCCCACGTCTAAAAAATTATGACTGGATACCGTTTTAAAGCGCTTGAAGAAATGAATTGTGATGTGGTTAAAGTCAAAGCTCCTATGAAAAGGTTACAACCTTCTTAGGTGGAGATGTTCTTACATCACATTGCAGAATGGCAATTGCTCACTGGAACAACGTTAATCAAGTACGTTTACTAACAGGGACTACCTAGAAAAGTAAAAGTATGTTTTAGACCTTGTTTATCATCATATTTGGCCTGTGAAGCTTTCCAGTGTCATATTTTTAGCTATGGAAAAAATAAAACTGTTTGCAGATGCGACACGAACCTGTTTCGCTTGCTGATTGTCCTGCACATTTACTGTTTTCAAACTTTAGAACGGTCACATGCCTTTATGTAATCGTATGGCATACGCTGTCTTTAGTATCCTGAGGCGCTATTAATGGTAGTGTGTTCCTACCTTGAAGTCTCATTTATATCTGAAGTCACAGCTGTAGTCGTATTTTCCCAGCCTTCACTGACGCCCAAGGCCTTTTTCACGTGGAGGCGAGTTTTTGTACGTAAATTAACTGTTACGTATACGCCAACAAAATCTTTATATGGCAATTAACGTAGTTATTTGCTTTATAGTATTTCGTAAAAGCTGCTACTTTTTCCTCGCAGTGTTTTTCGAATCCTCGCTTGTATGTTAATAAATGACATCCAGAGCATTTCTTTTGTATCGTTTCGCGAAGAGTAGAAATTCCGTCTACATACTGACCACTTTTCTGGCGTCCTCCTTTGGAATTTGACAGTTTCTATTGTCCTTTCCGTCTTCCCGCCAGTCCATTATCGTCATTTGCTAACAAAAATTCCACTTCTCCTTCTCGTCATTACTCTTTTCCACAACGGAACCCCTCAACGTATTCTTTGCGTTTCTGAGAAATCTCTGCCCTTCTCATCGGAAGTCATCGCTTTTTGCTGATACTCGTGCTTGTTCTGGGCTTTTTGTCGTTGCAAAATGAGGCACTGGGTGTGCTTTCCATTCGATTATTCTGAATTTTCAAGCTTGCCTTATTAAGATCATCTTATTTCGCTTTTATTGGCCTTTGTTCGCCGTAATCCTTAACGCATTTCTGCTGTAACACTTTTATGCTTTTTGCTCTCATGCTGCAGCGAAATGCGTCGTCTGTTGCTGATATATTCGATTTTAGTTGTGATTAAGGTCACCGGTTTTATAGACGCATTTTCATGATAAATAACTTCATTTAATGGCTTCGTATTATTTGCAACATAATTGTACTGCTTTGTTCGTAAGGACCGTTTTGAGAGGCCAGTACTGTTCTCATTCAGTCGAATATTCAGTTCTAATATTTGCAGTTAAGTGTTGGATAAAGTAACTTCGTCACCTACCTACTTCAGCTAAGGTTTCTCAATTATTTTACCGACAGCATATGCAGCGACATTCATTTTGCTCTGGAATAGGTGCGCAGTGCTTTACTGGAAATAGTTGTTAGTGCTCCCGACAACCGTAACGTAACAACAAACAATTTTAAAGAAACCCCAGAGAATTTTGTGATGTATTGTTATGTCTTCACAAGAAGAGATTATTCGTAAACATGTGTTATGCCACAAGAGGATTGTCGACAACTACAATTCGTTGGAGTTTGCACCTATTATGTTAGCGACAATTAAAATGAAGTGACATTTTCTAACATTCTTTCCCAATGTTTGAATTTCTTTATTATTCTATTTAACTAAATAACTCCACCAAATTACAACTCGAAATTATATCTGGGATCCCCACTTACTACATAAAATCGGTGATAGAAAAGAATTTTTATATCTATCTCTTAATCTGAGGTCCGTTGTTGAATTCTACTATTGTATGCTGATAGAAAATGCGGTAGTCTGCGAAGTCTATCTAAATCATGCTTTCAAGATCTTTTTTTTGATTAGTTTACCTTTCTGGCGATGTTAAAGCAAAACACTTATTTGAGACGCACTCGTTTTTCAGGTATCTTTAGCTGAATCGTCTCTATGAGCGCCTTTGATCTCTTACTCATACACCATTACGAAAAATGTGCTAGTATTACTTCAGGTCTTGCAAATCATTGACCTTATGCTTTTCTTTTTTCTACTTCCTTTACACAGATATTCTTCCAGCCGTTGAAAATATACCATGTAGCAAAAGGTGGTTGAATAACTCACCGAGTGCTTTTTGTTCTACATCCAGTTGTAAAAACTTGGAACTTCCTGCTAGATTAAAACTGTGTCGCAATGGGATTCGGACTCGGAACCTTGCCTTTCACGGAAGATGGTGTTACCGACTGAACCGTATAGCCACCAACCTGTCCGCACAGCTTCATTTTGTCAGTATCTCTCTCACTGTCATCTTCTTTAAAAATTCATTTACTTGGCCTTGGTGACATGCATTTTAGCAATAACAAGCTTTCTGTAGTTATTTTTGACCTAGCTGATATACTTTATACAAATATTTGACAGCATTCCTAAATCCACTGAGAAATATGAAGGTAACCAGCTCAGTAATATTTTTTTAGAATAACAGCAGCCGTGTTTTCGTAGTAAATTACGGAAATTTAGAACCACCTACTTTGCGAACTCCTACTCTTTCTAATGCCCCAACATGTTTCGACGTTTCTGTGCCACAGTAAGGGGGTGTTTTTATTCAAGTCTGTAAAATGTGTGGTTTTAATAATTATTTGAACTAAAAATTAGCTCTAAAACATTTTATATCTATTGCGATTTTAAATAGAAAATACAGTTATAATTTTTAGTTCCTAATTATTAGTTGAAACATGTTTACATTTTAGCAGACCTATATAAAAGTATTCTCTTACGATGGCGCTAAGATGCTGAAAAATGTCTTGGCATTAAAAAAAAAAGTTTTCTACATAACAGGCTGACCTGAATTGCCATAGTACTGCGAGTTAGTTGCTATGTATTAGTCAGTTTTGACTGAAGCTGGAGTGGTATCGGAAGGTTCACTATTTGATAAGCTACTTGGTTTTCATGCAAGAACATTATTTCGGTTGATTGATTTGGCAAGGTAGCTTTGTCACCAAGAAAATGCTTACATCCCTCACATGTATCGTTAACCACCTCATCAGTTCTCCTCCCTGCTTTCTACACTGAACGCTTCCATATATCAAATGTGCAAACTCAACTAAACCAAACTCTTTGTTTCCCTTCTAATTTCCAATCTTGGTATTGCGACGGCGCTGTTTTCTTTTGCGTTCATACAAGCATAGTGCGTTCTTCAAAAGTGCAACCTATCCCGAAGCGATGCATAATGTTCCTCATCTGAACAAAGTTCTAGAAAAATTAGTTGCATTGCACGTGCCAGCAGGGTGCACAGATATATGTAACTATATTACACTGTTGAAATTCACTTGTATTAAAACATCACTGCAGGTGATGTGTGTTGCAACACTTCAGTGTATGGCAACACTTTGCCCAACACTTCCTACCGACCTGACAAGCACAATGCTTGTCGCAAGCAACGTCAGTTGACTCCAACTCCCAGGTAATTACGCCCCGATATTTGTTCATCCAATCGCAGCTGTAAATCGACCATCACTGCCTACCTTATATCAGAGTTCCCTCCCATTCCCATCTCCATGTTTCCCTACACCTTTCTTCTTTATGCGACGGACCAGCCCTCATCCTAGTACCCTATTGCATTTGTCTCCTACCATTCACTTCACACCTACAATAATCTTCACGTTGCAGCCCACGTCTTGACCACTTTGTTTATCTCCAGACATGACCCATATGACCCTACAGAATATCTAAACTTCCCTTTTCTATGGCATTCTCCAGAGCAAGTCCTTCCAATTTCAGTAGGTATGCAGTGCTTCATTCAAAGTTTCACATTCAATGTTTGTGATTCTTGATAGCTTCAATGACATCGTCTTTTTAATAATCCTGAAACATGTGATAATATTTAATTGAATTGTACCAATATGATGAGAAAAACTACTGGGTTGAAGAATGGTCTGACCGAATAGCTGACAATCCAACCCCACCACTATGGAAGGAGGGGAATAAAACAAAGATAATGAAAAAAAAAAAATCTCGCAGGCTGAAGTTTCTTTGAACTATACTGTACAGCTGTTGAAGCTAGAGAGAATCGTACTACTGGCTTCACAAAAGGTAGCCAACTTCTATATTTCAGTACTACTTTAATGAAACAAAACATTTAAACGCTTCTCTCCAAATTCCACGCTAGTGAAACGAGAGAGACGGACCAGCTGTTAACTAGGAAATCTCTGCTTATTATTTGCTTTCTCCCTAATCCCAGCATTTTAGCAATACATAACTAAAATACCACTACATCAGTGTGGTTTGCACAATATCAATAAAAAAATCTTATTTCCTGGTAGTGCTGTGTCTATTCATTTATAATGTATATGTACAGTTACAGACGGTCGGGAGACAACTGGCGTATATCTCACAAAAAGAACAAAAGAACTGTAACAATTTTAGAGGTATCTCTCTACTAAGTGCACCATAGAAAGTGTTAATAATTCTTGAAAAGCTGAAGGCTTTTGCTGAAGATATTGTTGGAGAGTACCAGGCAGGTTTTTGGGCAGGAAGATCAACCATGGATGAAATTTCCCGATAACATTTGTATATTTCTCAAACGCGTGTGATAACATACAAGATCAAGTATGCACAACAGCCTGAGGGAGCTTGGCATACCAAGGAAGTTAATTTAATCGGTGATAGTGTCTATTACAGAGAGAAAAACCAAGGTAAAATACCAGGGGAAATATCCAAGGTATTCAGCATGAGAACAGGTGTGAGACAAGGTGATGTCATTTCATCATTGCTTTTCAATTTGGTCCTGACTACGTAATTCAGGAAATGAAAAGAGACGGCAATGAAAGAGCACAGCTATTGGGATATGCACCCGTCATTGCAGCGGTAGCGGAGTCAGAGGAAGAGATGGCACAAACTGTAGAGAGCAAAGAATGCCAGTAAGCCTGGACTGAGGATTAATATGGAGAAGAAAGAAGTGCTAGAAATATCCAGAGAAACTCCTATTAATGTCCTACTGCAGGTTGGAATTTAGAATATAACCAGAATGGAAAATTTTAAGTACCTTGCCATCCGGCTCAACAGGCATAATAACCTAAAACAAGAAATTAATCAACTTACTGCCAATGGGTGTAAGTCTTACCTCAGTCTGAAACGGATAAAATCATTAAAAAAATTGTCAGTAAGACCAGACTTAAAGCTTATAACGCAGTGGTAGTACCGGTGTTCCTATATGTCAGAAACGTTAAGCACCACAAGAAGATGAAGTGAACCTGCTGATCTTTGAACGGAAAATCATGAGAAAGATCTTTGGACCAACACGCGAAGAGAACACATGGAGACTTAGAGAAAACAGTAACTGTACGACCGAATGGAAGAACCGAATATCGTGCAGAAAATGAACGCGGAGGATAAGCCTGACAAGGAACATTGCCAGAAACGCGTGCTTATGGGAAAACCTGATATAAGTGGAAATGTCGTGTGGCTAAGGGCCTCCCGTCGGGTAGACCGTTCGCCTGGTGCAGGTCTTTCGATTTGACGCCACTTCGGCGACCTGCGCGTCGAAGAGGATGAAATCATGATGATTAGGACAACACCACACCCACTCCCTGAGCTGAGAAAATCTCCGACCCAGCCGGGAATCGAACCTGGGCCCTTAGGATTGACAGTCTGTCACGCTGACCACTCAGCTACCGGGGCGGACGCAAAACCTGATGGAACTCGTATAATAGGAAGACCAAGGAACTTGCAGGAGGATGAGGTGCAGAAGGACCTTCACCAGTTGGTTGTCCATGAGAACTGTATCCAATGTACACAAGATATCCATCTATGGAGGAACGTTGCAAGGTTGGCACATGATTTTCAGGGCCAGTGATCGCCAATATGTTATGTATGTATAATGTTTGCAGAAAAAATATTGATAATTGTACAAGACTCATAGGCCTCTTCTCAAATAAATATTGTACCGCATCCCATCTTCTTGGTTGCTGGATATCCTCAAAATGCCTTACCCAATATTTTATACCATGAATTCCACACACGAAATACTGCGCGAGGCTTTCACAATTACTCACGTCCAACTTCACTCGCTGTTAACCCGTTTAACCTGCGTCTCTCTTCTGTGCTCTCTCTCACGTACCAAATGATGTTACTGCCATGCCGTCATTATCTTATCCATACATAGCACAGACTCTGACTTTGCCAGTTTGTCTACTACAGTCATTACAACATTATTTTTCAGCAGTTTGTAATGCGTTTGTTTTACATTCCTTTAAATAGTTGACACGGAGAAGAAAACAGTAAAATATACACATTTGTAATCAGAAATTACAGAAAGAAATTATGTGATAATTATGTAGTACTGTGGTGTAGTGTTGCCGGCCGGAGTGGCCGTGCGGTTCTAGGCGCTACAGTCTGGAGCCGAACGACCGCTACGGTCACAGGTTCGAATCCTGCCTCGGGCATGGATGTGTGTGATGTCCTTAGGTTAGTTAGGTTTAATTATTTCTAAGTTCTAGGTGACTGATGACCTCAGAAGTTAAGTCGCATACTGCTCAGAGCCATTTGAACCGTTTTCTTGTTGTAGTGTTCAAATTGTCCATAGGAGGAGGAATGACGTAAATAAGAGTCCAAGAGCGGGATTAAAACTAAAGGTCAAAGGATGTCAACGATAAAATTCTCTGATGACACCGCTTTTCCCGCTTTTCTCCAAAGTGACGATTTCGAATGGGCCGCACGATTTCGGTGCATTCGTTCTCTTTTCTTTTTTCCTTCATCGCGAACTCGTGCAAATGCTTTTAGCAATCGTGTTTTAGAACGCTGAAATACGTATCATTACAAAATACGAGTTATTGACTGTTAACACAATTCTGTATTCATGGGTACACTGCAGTCTGAGATTATGGCGTCCGAAGATCACTAGTTGCTACGGAGGTCAATAACCTCTGTGTTCTCCTACAATTTTCGCTCTCCACGTCTCTCTCTAGTACCATGTAACTTATTCTCTAATGTTTTAACACATGTCCTATCATACAATGCCGTCTTCTATAAATTCTGTTCTTCAACGATTTTGCAGCGAGATTCCTCTTATCGTATGTTATCAGTGCACTTCATTTTCCGCTTCCTTCTGTTACATCATATTTCATATAATTCCACTCCCTTCGTTTCCGGTTTCTACACACTTCATAAGGCCTATGAATGGAAAATAAAAATGAGCGTATGGCATTGTTGACCTGAAGGCCCCATCGGGGAAAGTTCGGCGACCAAGTGCAAGTCTTATTACAGTCGTCACCACACTGGGCGACTTGAGTGCCGGTGATGAGGATTAAATGATGATGACGACAACACGAGATTCAGCTCACGAGAGGAGAAAAATCTCCAACCCGACCGGGAATCGAACCTGGGCCATCTTGCACGGGAGGCAAGCTCGTTAAACCCCGCTAAGCAAGCGGACAGTCCTATGAATGATACTAGCGGACTTGTTTTAGCGAGGAATTCCTTCTTTGTCTGTGCTGTTCTACTTTTTATATTCTTCCTGATTCGAAGATCAAGCGTTATTTATCTTCCATTGCACCAGAATTCCGTCACTTCGTCTATTAAATTGTCGACAGTATTGATGCTAGGTCTGACGCTAATCCCATTTACCCTCTGTTCAGTAGTTTCGTCATTCTTTGTTTTATTCTCAGTCTCTATTCTGTGCACATTAGATTCAAAAGATCCATGACAGATATGACATGTTATTCTTTAACTCCGTTTTAATCCATCTCATGAATTACTGCTGATTCACTATACAGAAAAGACCGCATTCTTACGTTTAGCCCTCTTCAATGTGAGCACTTCACTCTTGTTCTTTCCTTCTTATTGTTCCCTCTTGGTTCTTGCACATACACTCCTGGAAATTGAAATAAGAACACCGTGAATTCATTGTCCCAGGAAGGGGAAACTTTATTGACACATTCCTGGGGTCAGATACATCACATGATCACACTGACAGAACCACAGGCACATAGACACAGGCAACAGAGCATGCACAATGTCGGCACTAGTACAGTGTATATCCACCTTTCGCAGCAATGCAGGCTGCTATTCTCCCATGGAGACGATCGTAGAGATGCTGGATGTAGTCCTGTGGAACGGCTTGCCATGCCATTTCCACCTGGCGCCTCAGTTGGACCAGCGTTCGTGCTGGACGTGCAGACCGCGTGAGACGACGCTTCATCCAGTCCCAAACATGCTCAATGGGGGACAGATCCGGAGATCTTGCTGGCCAGGGTAGTTGAGTTACACCTTCTAGAGCACGTTGGGTGGCACGGGATACATGCGGACGTGCATTGTCCTGTTGGAACAGCAAGTTCCCTTGCCGGTCTAGGAATGGTAGAACGATGGGTTCGATGACGGTTTGGCTGTACCGTGCACTATTCAGTGTCTCCTCGACGATCACCAGTGGTGTACGGCCAGTGTAGGAGATCGCTCCCCACACCATGATGCCGGGTGTTGGCCCTGTGTGCCTCGGTCGTATGCAGTCCTGATTGTGGCGCTCACCTCCACGGCGCCAAACACGCATACGGCCATCATTGGCACCAAGGCAGAAGCGACTCTCATCGCTGAAGACGACACGTCTCCATTCGTCCCTCCATTCACGCCTGTCGCGACACCACTGGAGGCGGGCTGCACGATGTTGGGGCGTGAGCGGAAGACGGCCTAACAGTGTGCGGGACCGTAGCCCAGCTTCATGGAGACGGTTGCGAATGGTCCTCGCCGATACCCCAGGAGCAACAGTGTCCCTTATTTGCTGGGAAGTGGCGGTGCGGTCCCCTACGGCACTGCATAGGATCCTACGGTCTTGGCGTGCATCCGTGCGTCGCTGCGGTCCGGTCCCAGGTCGACGGGCACGTGCACCTTCCGCCGACCACTGGCGACAACATCGATGTACTGTGGAGACCTCACGCCCCACGTGTTGAGCAATTCGGCGGTACGTCCACCCGGCCTCCCGCATGCCCACTATACGCCCTCGCTCACAGTCCGTCAACTGCACATACGGTTCACGTCCACGCTGTCGCGGCATGCTACCAGTGTTAAAGACTGCGATGGAGCTCCGTATGCAACGGCAAACTGGCTGACACTGACGGCAGCGGTGCACAAATGCTGCGCAGCTAGCGCCATTCGACGGCCAACACCGCGGTTCCTGGTGTGTCCGCTGTGCCGTGCGTGTGATCATTGCTTGTACAGCCCTCTCGCAGTGTCTGGAGCAAGTATGGTGGGTCTGACACACCGGTGTCAATGTGTTCTTTTTTCCATTTCCAGGAGTGTATTAAACACTGCATTTCTTTACATCATATACCTATTTTTCATAGGATTTCAAATCTTGTAATCATTTAGAATGTCGAAAGCTTTCCCTACGTTGACAAGTCCAGGGAAAGAGCTTTGGTTTTTCTTAAGTCTTGCTTCTGTCAGAAATACCTCTGTGGTACCTCTACCTTTAGAAAAGTCAAAATGATTGTCATCTAACAGAGCTTCAATTTTCTTTATCATTCTTATATTATAATATTCTGATCAGCAACTTGGATGCATGAGCTTGTCTTTCCCTGTGTAGAATATGTCGAAGGCAGCAAGCCGACGACTTGAGTAGTCGCTTTGACATAACGCTTCCCCCGTGTATTTTTGTTTCACCAAGCCGGTTAGAAACCTGCAATAGGAAACAGACATTAATTGTTGAACTACTGGCAACTGGCAATAGGGCACCTCACTTACTTACAGGCAAGGGGATTTTTTTCCAGAAATGACCACGTCCGGGATAAATGCACAGGAGAAGGGAAGGAAACACAGGGGTGGAGGGTTCTACAAACTAGTAAAATAAGAAGCGAGACTTATGAAGAAAAAGCACTGTTATATTCGTCAAAATGATAATGGAGCTGAAAACAGAAAGAGGAACATTGACGAAATAAAGTAGGCCTGTTGTACAAACCAGATACAGCACTGTAAGGATTTATGAGAATAGTTTGATAGAAAAACGATCGCAGATGGAAAATAGGGTCATGTTACTACCACAAGCAAGCTAGTTAGACCGACAACCATTGTTTATGACCACAGTCTATCTCGGGCATAAAAAACACTGGAAGCAGACTGAAATTCAAATTCTAAGGACCGATGTATTCTTTCAAGTGATTGGAAAGAACAAAAGTAGGCGTACCGAGGATGAGAATTCATTTGGAGACGGAGCTCCTAGCTTAGCCGTGGAGTCTGGAGTGTAGGCAGCAGGTCGACTATGTCTGGTATTGCAACGGCTTCGGTCGAGGTGAACCTTTAACAAAATCACGATGCAGCTGTTAAAATTAATATTCGGAAAATCATGATTTCATGTACAGAGGATAGTACGACTTCCTCTGCTAGTCAACACCTGCTAAACATGTGGATCTGTCTGTATCAGAACAGTCAAAGGTAAAAGAAATTGCATCCCTTTTTCTAGTCAGGACGACTGGTCTCCGCTAAGAACTAGCTCGAAAGAAGCCACAGGCACAAAGAGAGATCGAGGCGATGTGCGCTCACAGTTTTACTAACTCGGTTTCCAAAAAACAGGAGATGCCCAAGTCTGCACACCACCAACACACTAAGATGATGGCGCCAGAACTTCCAGCCACCCACCGAACCGGGGAGTAACTGTTGTAAATCTATCTGGTTCGCACTTACTGTGAGCGTGGGAGGGAAGGGTCAAAGAAGTAGTCACATTAAAAAGAGCAAAAGTGGCTTCTCATTAGCCACTATATCGTGGAATTTAATTAATGAGTTGACGGGTTGTGCCATCAAACAGAAACTGAGTACAGTGACTCCTGCCTTTGGGGTGTTACTGACAGTTCTCCTTGCCCAGTCACACGATAATCATGTAATATTTGGTCGAATCTAAACTAATTAACATATGAAAATGTAAACTAGTTCACTACGTTTCTTTCATTTCTCTCAGTTAAATGATACTACACTGAACAGCCAAATAAACTGGAACACCTCCCTAATATCGTGTACCCCCCCCCCCTCCGCCCCCCCTCCGCCCCCCCCCCTCCCCAAGAGCACGCAGAAGTGCCGCAGCACGATGTCACATGGGCTCAATTAATGCCTGAAGTAGTGCTGGAGGGAAGTGACACCATGAATCCTGAAGGGCTGTCCATAAATCCGTAAGAGTTCGAATGGGTGGAGATCTCTTCTGAACAGCACGTTGAAAGGCATCCAAGATGTTC
This sequence comes from Schistocerca americana, assembly GCF_021461395.2. Lineage (NCBI taxonomy): Eukaryota > Metazoa > Arthropoda > Insecta > Orthoptera > Acrididae > Schistocerca > Schistocerca americana. The sequence continues at coordinate 701,080,029 of NC_060122.1, forward strand.
ATGTCTTAGGAGATTGGTGGCCAGCAGAAGTGTTTAAACTCAGAAGAGTGTTCCTAGAGCCACTCTGTAGCAATTCTGGACTTTTGGGGTGTCGTCCTGCTGGAATTGATCAAGTCCGTTGGAATTCACAATGGGCATGATGGATGCAGGTGATCAGACAGGATGCTTACGTACATCATTAAAGGGTATACGAGTGGGCCTTCGACTCCGAAAGGCAATATCTATGATGTTTCGTCGAATGGTTCGCACTCTGATATCTGCAAGAATTTGCGGAAGGGTTGCACTTCTGTCACGTTGAACGTTTCTCTTCAGTCGCCGTTGGTACCGTTCTTGCAGGTAGCGATGTCGGAGATTTGATGTTCTACCGGATTCCTAATATTCACGGTACACTCGTGAAATGGTCGTACGGGAGAACCCCCACTTCCTCGCTACCTCTGAGATGCTGTGTCCCATCGCTCGTGCGCCGACTATAACACCACGTTCAAACTCATTTAAATCTTGATAACCTGCCACCAGAGCAGTAACCGATTTAACAACTGCGCCAAATACTTGTTGTCTTATATAAGCGTTGCTGACGGGAGCGCCGTATTCTGTCCGTTTATATATCTCTGTGTTTGAATACGCCTGCCTATACCAGTCTCTTTGGCGCTTCAGGATTTTATGGGTAGAGTTACCTGTAAGATTCTCAAAGGAAAACCTGTTACTTTGAAATTCTGCGCTTGCTATCTTTGCGATTGTGTGGTTAATACCTGTTTCTTTTTCATTTTTTTCATATCTGATCAGTCTTCTGACTGGTTCGGTGCGGCCCACCACGAGCTACCCTCTTGGCTCTGAGCACTATGGGACTTAACATCTGAGGTCATCAGTCCCCTAGAACTTAGAACTACTTAAACCTAACTAACCTAAGCACATCACACACACCCATGCCCGAGGCAGGACCGAACCTGCGACCGTAGCGGCCGCGCGTTTCCAGACTGAAGCGCCTAGATCCGCTCGGCCACACTGGCCGGCAGCTACCCTCTTGTATCATTCTTTTCTTGACAGAGTAGCTTTCGCATCCAATTATAACCATCGCGAAATAGGGGAGAGAGTGCCACGGATATGAACATGAACTGCGGTGACAGTCATTAAAACAAAGGCGTTTTTCTCTGCGGTAGGACCTTCTCACGAAATTTGAATCACCAAACCTCTGCTCAGAGTGTGATAATACTTTATTCGCACCTACATAGGGAGAAATGATCATAATAATAAAATAAGAGAAATCAGAGCTCGCACGGTAAGATTTAAGCGTTTGTTTTACCTGCACGCTGTTCGAGAGTGGAATGGTAGAGAAGTAGCTTAAAGGTGGTGCCTCTGCCAGGCACTTAATTGTGAACTGCAGAGTAAATACGTAGATGTTGAAATTTGTTGGATGTATTCCCGTCGCATTCTTCCCCTACAGATTTTATTCCCTACAACCCAATCTAGAACCATGGAAGTTATTCCTTGACGTCATAAAAAATACATAGCATCATCCTGTCCCTTATTTTCAGTGTTTATCGTATGTTCCATTCTTCGTCTGCTCTGTGGAGAACCTTCCAGAGTCTTTATGTTATCGGTCCACCTAATATGCAGTATCCTTCTATAGCACCACATCTCAAATGCTTCAATGCCCTTGTTCTCATTTTTGCTAAAGCCCATTATTCATTACCATAAAACGCTATACTCCAAATGTGCATTCTCAGAAATTTCTTCCTCAAGTTAAGGCCTATATTGTACACTACTAGACTTCTTTCACCCAGCAATGCCTTCTTTGCCTGTGCCAGACCGCTTTTTCTATTCTCCTTGCTTCGTTAGCCATATATTTTACTCACGAGGTAGCAGAATACATTCATTTCGCCTGCTTCGTGTGCGACCGTATCAACGGTTGCTGCTTGAATAGTTGCCCTTACAAACAGCATTCCAAACGAGCAGACCAGATGCGTCTTTACTCTTACTTTAGGTACTTGGGCTACGCACGGCTCTGTTTAACAGAATGGCTCGATGTTGTCATAGGGTCGAGCAGCACGCATCTGCTTCCATGCTCCGCAGCTAATTAGCTGCTAATAATTACTTGTAGGTGTGAGCTTGCAGTCTAATAGTCTATGCATTTTCCAGAATTGTCATAAAATACACAAAAACAGAAACTAGAAGTTAAATGAATAATTTAATAACAAGGGTTCTATTCTAACCTTTGTAATCCATGTAGACGACAGAGAGTAACGTTGGATAATGTTTACTCAAGAAACGACATCTCATATAAAAGGAAAGTGGTCCCCAGATGTAGAGTTGAAATACAGACTGAAATTACGCTTATGAAATGCAGTACAGTTACTAAATAGTCATCAAAGATATGCAAAAACTAAGACCATTTCGTGAACACAGTACATAAAATATTCACCAGCTCAAAACAGTTCAGAGTTCAACATGATGATCCACAAATTAACACAAGCGATACAATGAGTAGGAACTCACACTCTGTCTATTCTCAGATCCTTAACACCAGCGGAATAAGTTAGCCCTTTTCTGCAGCACATTCAGACCTGTCGAAATGTGAAGTCCCCTCAAAAGATGTTGTAGCGGCCGTTCACCGAGCAGAATGAATCACCTATACCTCCGAATCAAGCACGCTACCACAGGCAGATCTGCTTTCTTGCAGCACTCGACATGAAGTGTACAGATTCGCTCCCTTGAGCTCTTCACTCGAGAAGTCCCAGTCTCCACATGACTCCTGTAGTGTTCTGCTGCCCTCTGCTCCTCCATTGGATGACCGCCATCCCCAAAAAATACATCGTTCTCACATACTACAGACGTGATTTGACATTTGAATCATCTTGACCACTTTCCTGCACTGAACTAATATGAAAACAATATTTAAATAAAGAAACGTTCTAAACATTTTATCACCTCAGAAAATTCACAATAATTACAAATAAAGGATGTTTCATAAATAAATAAGCTAGTATTCTCGCGCAAGTGCGTCCATGTTAAATGACAACGAATTGTCGTTAAATATTATTCCAACGATTATTTATGCCTTTTTGACAGAAGCGCCTTTTGGTTCTCTTTTCAGTAGTGGTGTTCATTAGCATGTGAAACTGACCGCTTTCAAATTAGAGCAGTTGTATTTAATAGCACTTGCAATGAACATTTAAATGAAGTTACTGTCAAAATAGTGAACTCTTCATTAAAGAAAAACACAAGTATGACAAAATATGAGGTACTGATGCTGTGTTCATTTGCTGTAATGTGGTGAATACGATGTTCAGACAGACATTTGCATAATGAAAGTATATAAAAGATGTCGTAAATCAATAAATGAAAGAGATGTAGATATGTAGCTTTCAGAGATGATAGGTACAGTTCAATGCTGTCATCTGAGGTATCGTTTTCTGAAATCGCATGAGGCGATTCATCATCATCATCATCATCAGCCAATTCAATCATTAGATGATGTGGCCTCTTCGAGTCGTGGATTCAGGTAGGCTTTCAGAAGTCTTCTCCAAGTGGGACCGTCTTGGGCAGTTCTCTGCCAGGTGTTACGAGCGATCTTCTTGATGTCTTTGTCCCATCTGTCTGGTGGTCTTCCTCTAGGCCTCCGGTGCTCTCTCGGACTCCACTCCAGTACTAGCTTCGTCCATCTGTTGTCTTTTCTTCTTGCGACGTGGCCAGCCCACTGCCATTTCAAGGAACCTACTCTCTCTAAGATGTCATTAACCTTCGTCACAGACCGGATGTCATCTGCCCTTTTCCTATCCTTTCTTGTATAGCCCAGCATTGATCTCTCCATGGCTCTCTGTGCTGTCCTAAGTTTCCCTTTTGTGAATGAGTTCAGTGTCCATGTCTCGCATCCGTACGTCATCACAGGAAGAATGCATTGATCAAATACTGCTTTCTTCAGATTTACTGGCATTTTTGATCTGAATACTTTTGAATTCTTCCCAAATGCTTGCCAGCCAAGCTTGATGCGTCGATAGATTTCTGGTCTTATGTTGTGTGACATTAATGAGGCGATTACAAGTTGTTAATTCAGAGGTTGATTGGTTAAATATTTATTGTTTGTGAAATATTAACTTCCGTTGTTTTAAAGATGTTGAAACGTTATTGTGTCATTGGATGTGCCTTATTTTTCTGAGATCACAGATGTATTCAGATTTGCTTTAATATGTAACTGTGACTTATTGTCGAAATTCAGAGAGTTGTAACTTAGCCATCTTGAAGACAGTCTGACAGTCTGCCGTTTCCTGGAGTATTATCTGTTGCAGAAACGCCTTGTGAGCCATAGCTGTCCAAATTCCCAGCCTTGGGATTTACCCATTTCGGGTCACGCCTCTCGTCTCTGCACCTGATTGGCTAGAAACCGTCAACTATGCAGGCTGGCTGCGATGCTCCCTGTGCCCACTAGCGTTCAGCCGTGCAACAAATTCAACTCTAGTCAATAACAAGCCTAGGTGGACGAATAACTCGCCCACATACTCTTAACATTACATGTGGACACCAATTTTGATGTTAAGTTTATCGTTAACCTCATTTCTCCTACATCTCATTACTCTCGTCCTTGTTTGGCGCACTTCGAACCCATGGCCTGTACTTATTAGACTGTTCGTTCAATTCAACAGTTCCTGCAACTCTTCTCTTTCACTGACAATAGCAATATCTTCAGCAAACTTATCATTGATATTCTTTCACCCTGAAGTCTTAACTCCACTCTTGTATCTTTCTGTTCATTGCTTCTCCGATGCTCAGGTTCAGCACTGTGGACGAAAGACTTCATCCCTGTCTTGCACACTTTTTTATTCGAGCCCTTTGTTCTTTGTCTTCCATTCTCACTGTTATCTCTTAGTTCTTGTACATATTGTAATTAGCCATATTTCTCTTTAGCATACTCTTATTTTTCTCAAAATTTCAAACATTTTGCACCATATTACATTGTTGAAAGTTTCTTCTGTGTCGACAAAGCCTTTGAAGAAACCTTGATTTTTCATCAGCCTTGCTCCCATAATCATTGCAACAGTCACTATTGCCGCTGTGGTAACTTTACATTTCCGAAAACGACGCTAATTGTCATGTAACAATTCCTCAGTTTTATTTTCCATGCTTTTGTGTATTACAGTAATAAACAATTTTTTCCATACTCTCAGTTGTACGGGAGTTTTTTACTGATTCTAATGTTTTTGATCAGCTGATTTCAATTTAGAGACCGTCTTTGCTCTCCATGTTCTGGTTTTCATGCAATTCGAACTTTTACATTCCAGCCATCTCCGGTTACATTCATTAATTACAAGTTTATGTTATCGACAGGATTGTGAGGTTATACCTTATCTTTTTTCAGATCTGGTGTCATTTCATTATGACTACGAAGGGACGCCAATGCAATTACCTTCCAGACAGTTTCTGTTACGTATGTGGATGACACCTAAATTCGTCAAAGACGTATTATAACATCTTTTTGAGGCAAGTTCATAAGTGTTCTTTGGACTTGCTCTTGGCAACCAAAACAAAACATGTCCCCCCATGCTTTATGTCACACATATGAGGAAACGCAGCGTGACTGGACGAAAGGAAACTTAAGCGTTTACCTTTGTTAGGCCCATGTTTTTGCAAGAACCAGTGGACCACAAAAGTGGCTGCTATTTTTGCATCGTTACTACAAAGGGAAACGGCACAAAAAGGGATATAAAATATAATACCCTAAAATCTCCTAAGAAATCACATCTACTATACACTCTAATGTCCTGCCGCGTCCAGTTTTTACACGATTTACTCCATCTGCAGATGCGCATAGAAAACCCAGAGACAGATGGTGAACGTGATTTTGGTGTGTATTCCTTTAATTCCTTATAGTCCTCTACTTCTCATCAGTTTAATCACTCTGAGTTGAATGGCCTTGTGTTTGGTCCGGGTCTCTCCAAACTTGCGATTGAAGTATCAGCCTCCAGATTTCAAGAAAAAAGTGTGCGAAGTGATACTGGTAAAGTACAATAATACCGAATGCGTGAAGAGGTCGTTCTTCCATACTGGACAGAGGAAAATAAGTTTGTTCATTACCCTAATGTCACAGGGCTTCTTCAGAATTAGGGATTACACTGTACAATCTAGATGCCGTTTATGCCACATGTTCTACTACATAACGGAAATTTATATGCACTTGTTCCAGTTGCTATTTACGAGGGGAGCATAATGACATGAAGACTTAATTAACCTATTAAAGTACCACAAGCACAAATTTACGATACGCTTGTACCTCAAAATGGTGAATATCGTGCTGGGTTAATAGAGAGGACTTACAAAATATCTCTGATTTTTTTATGCAATTAATTCGCAAATGCGGAAGCCTTCTGATATTAACTGCATATGTTTGAAGATATTTCCTATTGGTGACACATGAAAGTCTGTACTAGACTGAACGTAACAACAGATATCCTGCTTGTCGCGAGCTGTTGCCTTACCTACTTTGGCTACCCAACCATGCTTCAAGGACCGACACAAACTTCCATATGTCATACCATCTACCACCCCATCAGTCACAAATTTACTAGGATTTCCGCCATGGCGTTGCTAAGGGACACACGTATTCAAATTTAATATAAAAATGGATAAATTATTGTTGACACAACCTAATTAGATACTGAGAACTTTGAATATCTTTAGAAAGTGCAAAGTTGAGTTAGGAAGATCAAGTTTTAGCATCTAGTCCAAGAATAAACGTTGAATTGAAAATGTGATTCCGAAATATATCAAAGTGAATATCAACAGGCAAAGGAAAGTGGCAAAAATTGATAAGGAAAGAAGTGAAGTTGTATCACTCCAATCTGAAATCAGAAACCAGCACAGAAGAAAGGAATTTCTAGACCAACAGTTTCATAGTTTACATTTGGAACTAAGTAATCAGCTTGCACTCACATAGTGTAAGTATATGTTACGTTTTGTCAATATGGTAGTTGTTTGGATGTAGACACATCTGAAAATTGAAAAAAAGTATTGTAAAAAATGTGCTTGCCAGCGTGCTTACCATTGAGCATAATTTCCATAAACGTATGGTAAATTCAACTAACAGTATTTTCAATGACAAAGAAGTAAACTTGTTAAATGAAGGAGTACAACATCAGCCCAAAGCTGAATAACAATTACACTACAGACGTAATTGTAGACATTAAAATAGTCTGTGACACAGCTAAACTTATTCAGAATGACCAGATGGACATAGTCCACAATGTAAACAATTTTATTACCAAACAAGTAGAGAAAATAAATTATGGTAACGTGAAAGACAATAGCCAAACACTACTTACAAAAATTAATAAACAAGTAAGTGACAATAACGGTTTAATAGCGAAAGCAGACAAAGGTAACTCTGTTGTTGTAATGTATGATGATGAATATATCAGTAAGACCATTGAATTCATCAACAACCACAATATAATAGAAATTCAGTCAGATCCCACTTCTGAATTACAGAATAAACTTAAAAATCTGGTGAAGAAAACTGATTTCCTTTTAACTACAAAAGATATACATGGCTGTGCTATTATGAATCCTTCTGCACTATGGTTATGAATACAATCTACTATCCACAAACAGAATTGCTCGATACACCCTGTTGTAAATTCTCAGAGCAGCCCAACTGACAAAGTTAGCAAGAAACTGAATGAGATCTACAGCAACATGTTCAAATTTGAAGAGACACTCTCAGTGTAGAATAGTTACAATCTATGAGATGCATCCAAAAAGGAAGTTTCGAACAGGTCCAGAGATGGCATGAGTAGTCAGATAGGAATGCATGTGGGAAAAATAATGAAGTGTAGTTTCAGTCTTGTGACAGCAGTGATTACCTCACAGTGTTAGGAAAAATGGCTGCTCTGATATTGTCTCCCATCATCAGTGGAGATCCGTCACTAATTGTGCCATGTGTATGGACACAACATAATCAGCGACAGTATGGTCAAACGATGGTGCAAGCAATTTGCTGAATGATGAAGCAATACTCACAACGAAGACCGTAGAGTCCCACTGTCCCCATCACTGATGGAAAGTGTGTGGCAAGCACTTATGCAGAATATGCACTTCATAATTTCAGAACTCTCTTGTCAATTCACCCTGATGTCTCGCTCACTGTTGCACCAAATTGTCTCCCGATGGCCCAGTTTTCACAAGGTGTGTGCAAGATGAGTGCCAAGGCAACTGACAGATGAAAATGAACCAAACATCTGACGGAACATTGACGTTCCTACGGTGGTATGTAGAGAAAAGTCCGAGATTCTCGACCATGTTTCTCTGAGGACGAAACACGGGTGTTGCTTGCAATTCCAGAAATGAAACAACAGTCCATGCATTGGAGGCGTAGTGAAAACCAAATTCAAGTAGACAGTCTCTGTCAAAAACAAAATGTGCATTACGTTGGAATCGACGTGGTGTCCTCCTGAGCGAATTTTTACTGTGAAGGAAAATGGTAAATGTTGATCAGTTTTGTCAGACTATGAAAAATCTGAGGATGGTATCCAGAACAAGAGGCACAGGATGTTGACAAGAGGCACTACGCTTGTGTTTGACAATGCAAGACCCCATACGGCCAATGCCATACGAAATCTGTTGAATCAGTTTCGGTGGGAGACCTACGACCATCCACTCCGCAGCTCCAATCTCGCACCAAAGTGAAGTTGATCTCTTCCATCTCATTAAGCGTTTTCTGGCAGGAAAACGTGTCCACAACGATGCTGAGGCTCGGACTGAAATGTTCTCATGGTTCCAAATGTTGGGCATGGTGCACCGTTATAATAAATATTTCAAGAATGGTGAGAAGTAGCTAGTGAATCTGTATAAATACTCCAATAAATATTTATTACTTAGTGATGTTTTTATCTTCTTAATCGCTTATCGGAACTTACTTTCTGAATGCGCCTCGTAGTTAATTGTATAAAGGACACTCTGATTCCTGAGGGACTTAGTTCACATCATGTGACATCACGAACCTCTGCACAAATCTACCTGTGAAGGAAACAATAGAAATAATTAAAAGAAACTAGCTTAGGTACGAAAACTTGATTTTCACATAAATACACTGATGGAAAAAAGTCGTATCACCAACAAGGAGTTGTGTCACATGACCTGAAATTAGTAGACGTGTTTCTACATTAGAAAGATTATGTCTTTTCAAATTTCGTGCTAGTCACATAGGAGTGCTGCTTTTAGCTTCTTTAAATACACTCTGCAATGCAAGTGGACGTTAGTTATCTTTGAAATAGGACATTGTAGGTTTGTGTTAGTCAAGAATGCCTTTAAGGCGACAAATGCGCCGTTATAAACACCTCACTGAGTTTGAATGAGTTCATGCAAGAGGGCTATAAGAATCACTAAGTTTCTTCTGCAATATTGCCGAAAGACTTGGCTAGAATGTAGCCACTGCACTGTACATGATTGCTGGCAGCAGTGGTGGTTTTAATAACGAAATGCACCAACTAAGAAACTGCCTACCTATGTGCAGCTGCCTCACCAGTTTATTCGCTAATATTTTCATAAACAGCTTAGAATGTACATTCTTTAAAGGAAACCCCAAGACAGTTGACTAAGTATTGTTTTATAGAAGATATGTTGCTGGTATATAAATCTGATTTGGTAGTGGAACAGAAGAAATTGGGGATCTTGCAAAAGAAATGAATTAAAGGCATCAGAATATCATCATCACTGTTGAACACAAGACAAGCAAAGGTTTATATTTCCAGTATCTCTCCACATGTAGCTCCAACAACAGACATAACTCTCAAGGATACAGGAAACCAATATATACAGATGCCACAATCAATATAACCTCATGCCAACCAGAAGAGCACGAAATCGCTTCATACAGAACAATACTCATTAGAATGTGCAAAATTCTATCAGAAAGAGCTGACAAGACTAATGAATTACAAACCATTAATGAAGTTGCTTATATTAATGATTAAAATAAAAAATTATAGATGAGCTAAATAGTAAAATAAAATCCCAAATAAACAACCATGAGAAACAACACTGAATACCACCTCATCACAGCTTGCAGAAAAATATAAAATAGCAAACCTTTTCTGAGAAACAGATGTAAGAATCAGTTTTTAGACATAACAAAATAATCGATAAACTCATCTAAACTATTAAAAATAACAGCAGCCCATACAATAGATCAGGGATAAACAAATCTAACTGCATTCGTTTTCAGGTATAAACATTGACCAACAGGAACAAAATTAAATCAACATTTTGGGAAAACATGGGTTGTTTTTGTTCAATGACATAGGATATTTTTTGGCTCCATATTATGGGAAAATCAGCACCTATTTCTATCCTGCACTATCTGTTTTCTATGTTTTACAGTTTTGTAGCTTATCACGGTTAATACAAAATACTTTCTGAAGAATTTACAAGTATCTTTAACAGGATGTATTGAACATCTAAAAAAATTAAAAAAAACATATGCATAAAGTCTTCTAAAAAGCTCCCTCAAAATCCAGGTACTATAATGCAATAATATACTAGTAATTGAGACAAAATTTTTACCAGACGTTTATGATATCATGGCTCAGATATTAGACCCATTTAATTCCATACATTACGTGTATTAACCGGAAAATATTATTGTACCTTATATTTCAATTTATCAAACAGTTTTTGCAATTAAAATTTTTATTTATTTATAATTAAGTTAAAACTGCAATAAATTTTAGGTGTGTTACATACATATACACCATTGTAAATTACAGGAAAAAACTAGTGCAATGCTCTGTAAATGTAAGCAGATGTCTATACATAAATTCTGATGAATATGACTTGGGAAATTGAGAATAAAGATTTGAATCATATTAAACTGTATCTCAGAATATTCTTGAGGGATAATCCTGTTCCAGTTGTGAATATTCATTATGTATATTAATCAGAAAACATGTTATTGTATCTTACATTTCAATTTATGGAACATTTTTCTCGGTTAAAATTTTTATTTCTGTGTTACAGGAAAATAATATGTCCAATATTTTATAAACTTAAGGAGACATGTCTACACAAATTCTGAAAAATACAACTTGCCGGAAATTGTTAACAAAGATGTGAGTCATATTAAATTGCGCCTCAGAATATTTCTGAAGCATAATTCTCTTCCTGCTACATTTGCTCACCCTCAAGCTCCTTCTTGGCAGTTTTTTAGCACTTGCATTTTCACTCAGTGATACTGCTTATAACAAGTCCACATAGTTCAGCCAAAATAAGTATTAAATTCATATTTGTATCATGAGGCTACTAATGAAATAAATAAATTGTACATAATTAAATGTTAATTGCTTAAAAGAAGTTATATTTGCCTAGAAATATAATTCTACTCTTAATTCATCGTTATGTGTAAATTTAATAATAATCGATTATTGAAGCATTTACTTTCATAAAGGAAGTGGCGAAATGTAAACAATGTGATGTTGTAGATTGCCTCAGAGTAAAAGAACTACAATGTAGTATGAGTGCTGTAGGATCCACTACAAACATCATCAGCATGTCACTAGGAGGCAACAAGATAGTATTATCTTTCCTGAAGAACAGATGTGTAGATTCCTGTCAGAAGTATGGACTACTTTGTTTGTGAACCAGTTACTATCAAATTTTCTTTTGTCGAATTTCTTGATGTTTGGCATCGTTAGTTTTTATTACACAGTAATGAACATGAACACATAAAAAACCTGTAACATTTACGAAATAAACTTTCAATATGACATAAAAAAGACTTCACCAAGTCCAAAGTAAACAGGAGCAAAGACAATCGTTTGCATATTCCTGAAACAAATAGTATTACTGACAAATACAATATGTCTCAAATAGAATCAATGGAAGCAAAAATTCTCCAGTTGTTTTGCAAGATGCTAAAGATTTTCTAGGTGGCATGGCAGTATGCACAACCATAACTCCAAAATTTAGAACAAATCAGCCATTTTCGCAATCGAATCCCATTACATATATATTAAATTATACAAAAAAGAATATATAATTTAATTACACAATGAAAAAGTTCAATTGTTCCATAATTCAAAAGTTTCTTGTGTCCTTAAAAAAACCTCCAGTAATTCCACATTTGCCCTACACGTAGCTGAAAGTGAATGTCAGTTCATAGACATAGCTTGGAACTTAACAAATACTCAATGCAGCCAGCAAAAGACAAAAAAAAACATGAACTTACTCGAAGAAACTGAAATTTATTTTCAGAATTGTGCATCCCCAGATGACATTGTAAATAACCAAACACAATCACTCAACAAAAATTTTTCTATGGAACTTTCTTAATTTACTTATATGTTGTTGTTGTGGTCTTCAGTCCTGAGACTGGTTTGATGCAGCTCTCCATGCCACTCTATCCTGTGCAAGTTTCTTCATCTCCCAGTGCTTACTGCAACCTACATCCTTCTGAATCTACTAAGTGTATTCATCTCTTGATCTCCCTCTACGATTTCTACCCTCCACACTGCCCTCCAATGCTAAATTTGTGATCCCTTGATGCCTCAGAACATGTCCTACCAACCGGTGTCTTCTTCTAGTCAAGTTGTGCCACAAGCTCCTCTTCTCCCCAATTCTATTCAATACCTCTGGTTCCACATTAGTTATGTGATGTACCCATATAATCTTCAGCATTCTTCAGTAGCACCACATTTCGAAAGCTTCTATTCTCTTCTTGTCCAAACTATTTATCGTCCACGTTTCTCTTCCATACATGGCTACGCTCCATACAAATACTTTCAGAAACGACTTCCCGACACTTAAATCTATACTCGATGTTAACAAATTTCTCTTTTTCAGAAACGCTCTCCTTGCCATTGCTAGTTTACATTTTATATCCTCTCTACTTCGACCATGATCAGTTATTTTGATCCCCAAATAGCAAAACTCCTTTACTACTTTAAGTGTCTCATTTCCTAATCTAATTCCCTCAGCATCACCCAACTTAATTCGACAACATTCCATTATCCTCGTTTTGTTTTTGTTGATGATCATCTTATATCCCCCTTTCAAGACACTGTCCATTCCGTTCAACTACTCTTCCAAGTCCTTTGCTGTCTCTGACAGAATTACAATGTCATCGGCGAACCTCAAAGTTTTTATTTCTTCTCCATGGATTTTAATACCTACTCCGAATTTTTCTTTTGTTTCCTTTACTGCTTGCTCAATATACAGATTGAATAACATCAGGGAGAGGCTACAACCCTGTCTCACTCCCTTCCCAACCACTGCTTCCCTTTCATGTCCCTCGACTCTTATAACTGCTTTCTGTACAAATTGTAAATAGCCTTTTGCTCCCTGTATTTTACCCCTACCACCTTTAGAATTTGAAAGAGAGTATTCCTGTCAACATTGTCAAAAGCTTTCTCTAAGTCTACAGATTCTAGAAACGTGGGTTTGCCTTCCTTGATCGTTCTTCTAAGATACGTTGTAAGGTCAGTATTCCCTCACGTGTTTCAACATTTCTACGGAATCCAAACTGATCTTCCCCGAGGTCTGCTTCTACCAGTTTTTTTTCATTCGTCTGTAAAGAATTCGCGTTAGTATTTTGCAGTTGTGACTTATTAAACTGACAATTCGGTAATTTTCACATCTGTCAACACCTGTTTCTTTGGGATTGGAATTATTATATTCTTCTTGAAGTCTGAGGGTATTTCACGTGCCTCATACATCTTGGTCACCAGATGGTAGAGTGTTGTCAGGACTGACTGTCCCAAGGCCGTCAGTAGTTCTAATGGAATGCTGTCTACTCCCGGGGCATTGTTTCAACTCAGGTCTTTCAGTGCTCTCTCAAACTCTTCACGCAGTATCGAAACTCACATTTCATCTTCATCTACATCCTCTTCCATTTCCATAATATTGTCCTTAATTACATCTCCCTCGTATAGACCCTCTATATACTCCTTCCACCTTTCTGCTTCCCCTTCTTTACTTAGAACTTGGTTTCCATCTGAGCTCTTGATGTTCATACAAGTGCATCTATTTTCCCCACAGGTCTCTTTAATTTTCCTGTAGGCAGTATCTATCTTACCCCTAGTGAGATAAGCCTCTACTTCCTTACATTTGTCCTCTAGCCATCCCTGCTTAGCCATTTTGCACTTCCTGTCCATCTCATTTTTGAGATGTTTGTATTCCTTTTTGCCTGCTTCATTTGCTGCATTTTTATAGTTTATTCTTTCATCAATTAAATTCAATATTTCTTCTGTTACCCAAGGATTTCTACTAGCCCTCGTCTTTTTACCTATTTGATCCTCTGCAGCCTTCACTACTTCATCCCTCAGAGCTACCCATTCATCTTCTCCTGTATTTCTTTCCCCCATTCCTGTCAGTTGTTCCCTTGTGCTCTCCCTGAAACTCTGTACAACTTCTGCTTTAGTCGGTTTATCCAGGTCCCATCTCCCTAAATTCCCACCTTTTAGCAGTTTCTTCAGTTTAATCAACAGTTCTTAACCAATAGATTGTGGTCAGAGTCCACATCTGCTCCTGGAAATGTCTTACATTTTAAAACCTGGTTCCTAAACCTCTGTCTTACCATTATATAATCTATCTGATACCTTCTAGTATCTCCAGAATTCTTCCATGTATACAACCTTCTTGTGTTAGCTATGATTAAGTTATGCTCTGTGCAAAATTCTACCAGACGGCTTCCTCTTTCATTTCTTACCCCCAATCCATATTCACCTACTATGTTTCCTTCTCTCCCTTTTCCTACTCTCGAATTCCAGTCACCCATGACTATTAAATTTTTCGGCTCCATTGAACATTGCTCAAATAATCACACAAAATAAGCACAGTTTCGAAAAAAAGTATAATCCAGTGTGAGCCCATCCAATGTATGTAGTAGTTCTACATCACATAATTCTCCTGTTCTTTCTGTACTGTTTGTGTATGTCCCTCCAACTGTGAGTAAAATATGTGATATTAGTTCTTTTTATGTAAAATGTACTATATTATTTTCATAATGTTGCACATAATCTGATTAAACAGCCCCTACTGCAGTTTTCAATACCATACAGAGTATTTCGCACGTTCAGGCTAAACAGTTTCAATGTTTTTCAGTCAATCAAAACTTTGCACTACACGTAGCTGAAAGTAAAAATCAAGTGACAAACATAGCTCGCAAATTACGAATAATCCACCTGGCCAACAAAGGATCAGGAAAACCCAATGAACTTCCTTGAAAAACCTGAAATTTATTCTCACAAATATGCGTCCACAAGTGACACTCTAAATAACTAATCAAAGCTACTAAACGAAAAATTTTATAAGGGATTTTCATAATTGCTCACAATACCACACAAAATAAGTACAATCAGGTAGAAACACAATCCAGTGTGAGCCTGTCCAAAGCATATAGTAGTTCTACATCACGTAAGTTTGTTATTCTGTTTTTACAGTTTATAAATTTCACTCCAACTGTGAGTAAAATATGTAATATAATTCTTTTGTATAAAATGTATATATTATTTTTATTGTGTTCCATTTGTTCTAATTAAACACTGACTACGGATTACTCTGCAAGTTCAGTCTAAAAAATTTCAATTCCCTTTAGTCATACAGAAGCTTAAACCAGAAGTAATACCTCCAGAAACAGCAACTAGAATATAACTTTGGTCATAAATATAATTTTCCGATGTAAAGAAAATGTCAGTATTCAGACTAGTATTGATCAACAAACGGATAGCGTTGTCAAAAAGTTGTCTACGGATTTCAGTTACTGATTGCTGGCCCCTATTTACATTGCACATCAGGTGGGTCTCTTGCTACACATCGGTCAGAGGGCCTGAAGATGGTGTAGTGAAACGTCAAAACTGGTCGCATAAGTAGAATAAAATTTGAAATATAGACAGCTGAAGGTGTTTTGGATTTGACGTTTTATTTTGAACAGCCGAAGTACCTCAACCATCCTGTATAAAGATACACTTACAGTTCCTCTGTAATGGTGCAAAAGCGGGGAGATGCGGCACGTCACCCCTCTGGCTTCACGATTCTCTAAACAGCAAGGAGTCGACACATGCCAAAAAAAGGCCAGAGTTCAGAAATAACATGTTAGGTGCAAGGTGGGATAGTGATGTCACACAGGCGCCAAATTTCACCACAGTTCTACCCGACGTCGCCGTGGACGTATCACACGTTGAGAAGGAAGGTCGTCACACGCTCTCTTCAAAATGTTCAAATGTATGCGAAATCTTATGGGACTTAACGGCTAAGGTCATCAGTCCCTAAGCTTACACGCTACTTAACCTAAATTATCACAAGGACAAACACACACACCCATGCTCGAGGGAGGACTCGAACCTCCGCCGGAACCAGCCGCATAGTCACACGCTCTCTTACCCACATTTAACTCTGACCCCTGGCGCTGACGTCTCTACAGTGGAGGTCAGAACCGCCACACCCAGCGTTGAAACTAAGCGGTCAGACCCAACGCCGCTCAGAATCTTCACTAAAGGCCGTTATGGGGCGTGAGTGATCCACACCATACCATGAGGCGTCGATCCCGTACATTTTGCGGTTGAAAACAGCGGTTAGCAGTGCGACGAGCAGTAAGGCAGCGTTCTTGTCAAGCTTTGACACTCGTGACACTCCCTAGACGATTCAATGCTTCTCTAAGGACATCATGGGGCCGAAACTCCATTAAACGTGATCGCATCCCTCTGGAATGGAACACGACCTTAATGATACTCTGATGTGCAGAGTAGAATCACTAAGGACTGTTCAAAACCATTCAACAAAATCTGATCGTCTTCCGCAGAACCAAATGTTGTTTATGCACTCCTGTGGTGTGATGACGGGAAACCGCGGCGTTAATACTTGTGTGAATAACAGGCAAAGTTTGCTCTGAGACCCACCAGTTAGACAACCCCCTCAGTGCCACACGCAAACTTTCATTTGGCACTTTAAAAATGTTCCTGTACAGAGACAGCTATCAACTACTCCTACGGAAAAAAATCGCAGGGTAATGAAATTTTTCGAGTACATTTTTCTAGGTAACACATTCAAGTGATTAACATTACAAGATCACAGGTTAATGTAAGTGCGAGATAAGCCTTCATAAATGTGAAATGCTGTTATGCTAATAACAGATTAACCGCCAGAATGTTGAATGATAGCTTTCAAACATGCATGAAATGTGTTGTATAGGTGCCAGGTTTCAGTTTGTGGCCGTCCGCTGTGGCCGAGCGGTTCAAGTCGCTTCAACTCGAAACCGCGCTGCTGCTACGGTCGCAAATTCGAATCCTGCCTCGGGCACAGATGTGTGTGATGTCCTTAGGTTAGTTAGGTTTAAGTAGTTCTAAGTTTAGGGGACTGGTGACGTCAGATGTTAAGTCCCATAATGGTTAGAGCCATTTGAACCATTTGTCAATTTGTGGGTGGAGTTCCACGTTTGTTTACTTGGTTATTCATAACAGGGACGGTTGATGCTGTTTTGGGTCACGCTGAAGTTGTCCTATGACGTCATATATGTGCTCGATTGGAGACAGATCTGGTGATCGAGCAGGGCGAAGCACATGTAGACAGTCTGTAATGCATTTGGGCTACAAGAGCTGTGTGTGGGCTAGCTTTATCCAGTTGGAAAATGCCTCATGTGATGCTGTTTATGAATGGCAACAGAACAGGCCGAATCACCAGATTGACGTACAAATCTGCAGTCAGTGTGCGTAGGATAAACACGAGAGTGCTCCTGCTGTCGTACGAAATCGCACCCCAGACAATAACCCCAGGTGCCGTTCCAGCGTGTCTAGTACGCAGACAGGTTGGTTGCTGACACTGGCACCGAGGCAGAACCAGCTTTCATCAGAAAACACTACAGAGCTACACCCTTCCCACCGATCTGTTCTCGGTTAAGACCACTGAAGTCGCAAATGGCGGTGGTTTGGGGTCGGTGGAATGCACACTACACGTGGTCTGACTCGGAACTGTCCTTAAAGTAACCGAATTGCAACAGTTCGTCGTGTCACTGTGCTGGCAACTGCTGCTCAAATTACTGCTGCAGATGCACTCAGATGCTCCAGAACCATACGCTGTGCGAGGTGCCGGGGCTAGCAGTGTATTTAACACTAAATTCTTCTCGAATCTTCATATGGAAATGATGCTCTAACTCCGACTTTTGCTGTTGCACGTGGATTAAGAAGAAACGCGAACTGACTGTAATCGACCCTGCAAGTGGAACAGAAATGAGTTTGGCACCTGCAATAATTTAATTGGATAGAACTTAAGAAAAGTTTCATTAACGTAGTGAGAAATGAAAGGGTGGCTCTGCAGATTAACAGAATGAAAGTTCTGTCCAAAATAACAATTTGATTTATTATGACTAAACTCAAAATAATAAACAAAACACATGAAACATTTACAGTACATCAAATTGGATATTCAAATAAATGCTGTTAAGGTGAAGTTGTCCATAAACTAGATTGTGACATTTATGACCAAGTGGTATGTGGAGCCAATTCCTTGCAACTCAAATCTTAAGAGAAACACCCAGCCAACCCAACATTATTTGCTACTACAGTAGTGATAACTCAGACAATGATCACCCAAGACAGAACAAAGTTAAAAAAGAGGAACAGGCGCAAAATTCCCTGATTTACCGGTGCTGCGGACGTACATTACCAAGCTGTCTTCGTAACTGCAAGGACACGATCTGGCATACCGGAGGCGATGGCTGATTGCTTCGACGTCCCGTCGTGGTGATGATAGTGTCGTGAGTATAGCCCGAAACAAATTCTCCTGGTCTGGTTGTTCCAGACTAAAGACTTCCTAGCAACACAAATACGCCTCTGAGGGAGACGAAGAAGGCTCGCTACACAATCACTAACGGTACAGTGAGTGATTTTAACAAGAGAAGTCACACAGTAACTCTGGTGCAGTCAACGTTAGCCAAAACTGCTCAAGATGGACAACATAGGCCGCTTGTACGCAGAACGCTCAATTGCCAACTGTACTCGGAAAGTTACGTTGAAGTCGAAACTTCAGCAACTTCATCAAACAGTTACAATTAAATGAAAGTATATTAGACAGCCAACGGAAGGCAGGCTGTCCAGAGCAGCAAGAGCTCAGTCTTGTAACCTACTCCGACCGAAAGGCGAGAGCCGACTCTCTCAAGAGCACCCGCACAAACCGAACACGGAACATTCCTGCCCCCACGACAGTGGCCGTGGTTAAACGTTCCAATCAGCAACTCGAAAACCAGCGGAAAATTCCACTCTATTGCCGACGCACTACTATTCCACCAACGGAGATACTTGGCGCCAATTTCTGCGCCGATTTTGCTACGTCACAGAGCTATCCCCTGAGCCAGCCAATCACAGTTATGATTTTGCAGAAAACGCGGGAATTTGCCCGCCAAGACTGCCTGGGAACACAAGCCATTCCCACGCCTCGCTGGTAGCCCGCCAGAAAGTGTTTTCAGTAAGTTTCTGCGAAGTAACGGAATCTCTAGCCCAGCCGCTCCGTCAGACTCCTGTGGACATGTCGCTCCCGCTCTTATGACAATGTCGGCGTCTGGAAAGCATCCACTCGACTACCTCACACCCGTCGGCTTAACCCTTTCAAGTTCAGCAGAACCCGCCTGTCACCGGACCACCTGTGTGACAAGAGATGCTGTGTGGGAAGTCCGCGTATGAAGGAATAGCGACTTTTCACCGCATGCAATTAGAGAGGAAAATCGAATTACTCAGAGTAGGATACAAATATGAGAGGGGGATCATGCCACCTCTCAGCTGAGGATGATGATCTTTCCGCTCTGTAGTGCCACGTGACCGCCCGGAGCCCAGTCTTCTTGCGACCGTACATTCTCGTGACCACCACTGCCACAAACCATGTACAGTGGCTATGTTCCTGCCAAGTCTTTCAGCAATATCGCAGATGGAGTATCCAGCTTCTCGTAGCCCTATTACACAATCTCGTTCAATCTCAGTAAGATGCTGATAACGGCTTCCTTGTCACCTTAAAGGCATTTTTGACTAACATCAACTCACGACGTCCAGTCACAAAGGTATCTGATGCTTACGACCATTACCTGATTTGCATCCTCATAATGGCGCTATTCTTATGCGACTGGCGCGTAATTTGAATAGACGTAATGTTTCAGATATAGAAACACGCCTACCAACTTTTGTTTATGTGGCACAACTCCATCTTGGTGTTGCGATTTTGGTGCGTCAGTGTAATTCCGAGGTGCCAGCGTGACACACGTCCCTTTCGACAGCCTTCACATTTCGGATTTCAATAACGTAGCGCCATTCAGCTGAGATGCAAGGTGGAACAGTGCAGGCACGGGATGTCCTTCCGTGCTGCATGCGGCTATGTGAACTAGTGGTGATAGAGTTGTGGCTTCTTTGCCCATCTGGGGATAAGGTATGCAGCCTGCCATCGTTCTCCTCAGAGACCCAACGCACGAATGCACACATCGTGATGATGTACTCAGAATCGGGACGAGACTGAAAAGACGGTGTGGAGCAAATCCTGTGTCGAGTGCTGTCCCTGGTTGGAGAACTTTGTTTGCGCCTCTTTCTCTATTGCGGCGTCTCTGCTGCAGCGTAATGAGAAGCCGCGATAATGGCCACAGTGCCGGTAACCCGTGGTCCAAGCTGCGTAATGAGATGCTGCACGTCCCAACAGCAACAAGTCCGTCTTTTCTGGCGCTAACTGAGTGAATTCATTGAGAATCAACCAAAACTATCGATTCCAAATTCGTGTCATAATTTTGTAGTCCTGACAAAGCCTTGTAGCAATAACACAGAATGATAAATATCGGTCTCGACAGCTGCTATCCTGCCGTTGTCGAATTCTAACGTATTTAGTGGACTTTGTCTTTCTTACAGGAGGGATAATGCGATCCTCACACAAACATGGAATATTCAAATACATTTCTGAAAGTGAAACTCGCTGCATAATTTTTCGTTTTCTTCGGGATGTGTGTAGCGTTACTCCTACGTACTTGCTTGGTTGCGATAAAATACTAATTATTTGCATACCCATGCACGTGGGGCACGCTACCCCATTGCGTCTGAACCGTGCTCACTCCCAACTATGCGTTTTCCTGAACTTCGTTGTCAATCTGTGTTTGGTTTCGTCGTGGTTCTTCTTCCTTCCACATGTGGCAGCAGTGATGTGTATCGATATTTGTGCCATGTACCATCTTTGGTTTGGTGCATATAGTTTCCGGCTAGAGGGGTCTGCAGGCAGTCGGTCGGTTGATGCGGACGAGGGAAGTTATCTGGGTCCGCTTGCAGCCTCTGCGTAGGGTCGGAGCGCGTGTGGAGCTTTCCGATTGCTACGAGCTTCGTGGTTCACCGACCAGACGTCAAAGTTGAGTAGTGGTTTCAACTACCCAAGCCACGTCCATTCATGTTGTGGTGGTTCGTTTCGGTGGTTTGCTGTTGGGGAGGTTTTCCTGTGAGCAACACCGAGTATTTCTACTGCTGAAATTTAGCCTCCATGCGGTGCATTTAACTATTTTGGTCGACAGCGATTTGAGTGCACCAGTGGAATTTTCTGCCTTGTGGCCGTTAGTGTTCTGGTTACCTGCCCTGGGCACTGACGTAAATTCAGGCAGTGTTCTTGTGGGTGAAGTTAACTATACAGTATTACCGTGTTTCAAATTCAAGTGTACCGGTGGAATTTTCTGCCTAATGGCCGATAGTGTTCCGGATACCTGCCCTAGCCACTAACGTAATTACAGGCAGCGTCCTTTCCTCACTTGTCGTCGCTGTCCAACATGGAGTGTAATTCTGACAGGTAATACACTCCTGGAAATTGAAATAAGAACACCGTGAATTCATTGTCCCAGGAAGGGGAAACTTTATTGACACATTCCTGGGGTCAGATACATCACATGATCACACTGACAGAACCACAGGCACATAGACACAGGCAACAGAGCATGCACAATGTCGGCACTAGTACAGTGTATATCCACCTTTCGCAGCAATGCAGGCTGCTATTCTCCCATGGAGACGATCGTAGAGATGCTGGATGTAGTCCTGTGGAACGGCTTGCCATGACATTTCCACCTGGCGCCTCAGTTGGACCAGCGTTCGTGCTGGACGTGCAGACCGCGTGAGACGACGCTTCATCCAGTCCCAAACATGCTCAATGGGGGACAGATCCGGAGATCTTGCTGGCCAGAGTAGTTGACTTACACCTTCTAGAGCACGTTTGGTGGCACGGGATACATGCGGACGTGCATTGTCCTGTTGGAACAGCAAGTTCCCTTGCCGGTCTAGGAATGGTAGAACGATGGGTTCGATGACGGTTTGGATGTACCGTGCACTATTCAGTGTCCCCTCGACGATCACCAGTGGTGTACGGCCAGTGTAGGAGATCGCTCCCCACACCATGATGCCGGGTGTTGGCCCTGTGTGCCTCGGTCGTATGCAGTCCTGATTGTGGCGCTCACCTACACGGCGCCAAACACGCATACGACCATCATTGGCACCAAGGCAGAAGCGACTCTCATCGCTGAAGACGACACGTCTCCATTCGTCCCTCCATTCACGCCTGTCGCGACACCACTGGAGGCGGGCTGCACGATGTTGGGGCGTGAGCGGAAGACGGCCTAACGGTGTGCGGGACCGTAGCCCAGCTTCATGTAGACGGTTGCGAATGGTCCTCGCCGATACCCCAGGAGCAACAGTGTCCCTAATTTGCGGTGCGGTCCCCTACGGCACTGCGTAGGATCCTACGGTCTTGGCGTGCATCCGTGCGTCGCTGCGGTCCGGTCCCAGGTCGACGGGCACGTGCACCTTCCGCCGACCACTGGCGACAACATCGATGTACTGTGGAGCCCTCACGCCCCACGTGTTGAGCAATTCGGCGGTACGTCCACCCGGCCTCCCGCATGCCCACTATACGCCCTCGCTCAAAGTCCGTCAACTGCACATACGGTTGACGTCCACGCTGTCGCGGCATGCTACCAGTGTTAAAGACTGCGATGGAGCTCCGTATGCCACGGCAAACTGGCTGACACTGACGGCGGCGGTGCACAAATGCTGCGCAGCTAGCGCCATTCGACGGCCAACACCGCGGTTCCTGGTGTGTCCGCTGTGCCGTGCGTGTGATCATTGCTTGTACGGCCCTCTCGCAGTGTCCGGAGCAAGTATGGTGGGTCTGACACACCGGTGTCAATGTGTTCTTTTTTCCATTTCCAGGAGTGTATATACTCCATTGTGGATTATCACGTTTGTAACCTTATCTGTTTGAGTTCTCATGTACTGATTCATGGGAAGCTAGTCGTTGTGTCGGTCGGTCCGTGGCTGTCCTCTGGTTGGGTTCCGACGGATCAAGTGTAGTTGGGCTCACCACCTGTCTCGCCTAAGTGAACGAGGGCAGACCGACCTCCCTGGAGGCTTCTGATTGCCACCGACGTTTAATTATCTGTTTTCAGCTGCTTAAAATTTAAGGCTTATGGTTATTTTTTCTTTTTTCTTAAAAATTTTGCAAAATTAATTCTTTAATTTATCTTTCAAGCTTAAACATTGCGGCCTTCTGCCTTTAAAAGGTTATGGCAGTATATTTTAAAATTCTGAAACTTAATTGTGGCCTTCAGCAATTGGTTTATATGTTTGTTCTATCTGCTTTGCCTTGAGGCTTTCCACTTACCCGTGATATGTTTTTTATTTATTTTATTTGCCTTTTAATTGCATTTTTATCTTGTTGATTTCTGAGATTTCTTGTTTTAAACATTGTGGCCTTCTGCCTTTGAAGTCTATGGTAGTATATTCTAAAATTTTGCAACTTAAT
The DNA here is from genome assembly GCF_021461395.2 of Schistocerca americana. Taxonomy (NCBI): domain Eukaryota; kingdom Metazoa; phylum Arthropoda; class Insecta; order Orthoptera; family Acrididae; genus Schistocerca; species Schistocerca americana. The sequence continues at coordinate 701,103,798 of NC_060122.1, forward strand.
CGTGACCTTCAGCCTTTGGCGCTGCACCTTGCATATGTTTGTTTTATTTACTTTGCTGTGATTTTTTAAAGATATTTTATCTTGTTGATTTGTTAAGATTTCTTGTTTGGAGGCCTTCAGCCGTGAAAGAGTTGCATTCGTTAAAGGTCCGGCTATGTGCCGCTTTGGTTGTAAAAGTGTTAATAAAATTACAATAAATTACAATTAGAAGCTGAAATTGACCACAGCCTTATTTGGCCCTTTCCACAATCCTAATTACCTGTTCTGCCCAGCGGGTTTAGAGGGCGTATCAGCGTCATTTGTTCGAGCCGCCTTTATAGCGTTGTACTTTCAATGGCCAGGAGTGTATATATAAAAGCATTGTAGTGGCGGTACAAGGTCGATCAGTTGTCACTTTGAAGGACAGTTCTGTGAATTAACGACTGTGCAAGCCGAGTCTGTCGCTGATTGCTAGGATGAGTGCCACACATTTTTTGATAAACGAGTAATTAGCACCCTCAGGACCATCAGCCACGTTCCTCTTGCCAAGTTTCAGATGCACTAACTGCGTTACGTGGAACTGGAACAAGTGTGTATCGAGCTGAGTGCTGGTGATCTTGGTGAGTAACTACACTACTGGCCATTACATTTGCTACACCAAGAAGAAATGCAGATGATAAACGGGTATTCATTGGACAAATATATTATACTAGAACTGACATGTGATTTCATTTTCATTAAAATTGGGTGCATAGATCCTGAGAAATCAGTACCCAGAACAACCACCTCTGGCCGTAATAACGGCCTTGATACGCCTGGGCATTGAGTCAAACAAAGCTAGGATGGCGTATACAGGTACAGCTGCCCATGCAGCTTCAGCACGATACCACAGTTCATCAAGAGTAGTGACTGGCATATTGAGACGAGCCAGTTGCTCGGCCACCATTGACCAGAAGTTTTCAATTGGTGAGAGATCTGGAGAATGTGATGGCCAGGGCAGCAGTCGAAGATTTTCTGTATCCAGAAAGGCCCGTACAGGACCTGCAACATGCGGTCGTGCATTATCCTGCTGAAATGTAGGGTTTCGCAGTGATCGAATGAAGGGTAGAGCCGCCGGCCGGTGTGGCCGAGCGGTTCTAGGCTCTTCAGTCCGGAACCGCGCTGCTGCTACGGTCACAGGTTCGAATCCTGCCTCGGGCATGGATGTGTGTGATGTCCTTAGGTTAGTTAGGTTTAAGTAGTTCTAAATTCTAGGGGACTGATGACCTCAGAGCCAAGGGTAGAGCCACGGGTCGTAACACATCTGAAATGTAACGTCCACTGTTCAAAGTGCCGTTAATGCGAACAAGAGATGAGCGAGACGTGTAACCAATGGCACCCCATACCATTACGCCGGGTGATACGCCAGTATGGCGATGACGAATACACACATCCAATGTGCGTTCACAGCGATGTCGCCAAACACGGTTGCGGCCATCATGATGCTATAAACAAAACCTGGATTCATCCGAAAAAATGACGTTTTGCCATTCGTGCACCCAGGTTCGTCGTTGAGTACACCATCGCAGGCGCTCCTGTCTGTGATGCAGCGTCAAGGGTAACCGCAGCCATGGTCTCCGAGCTGATAGTCCATGCTGCTGCAAACGTCGTCGAACTATTCGTGCAGATGGTTGTTGTCTTGCAAACGTCCCCATCCGTTGACTCAGGGATCGAGACGTGGCTGCACGATCCGTTACAGCCATGCGAATAAGATGCCTGTCATCTCGACTGCTAGTGATACGAGGCCGTTGGGATCGAGCACGGCGTTCAGTATTACCCTCCTGTACCCACCGATTCCATATTATGCTAACAGTCATTGGATCTCGAACAACGCGAGCAGCAATGTCGCGATACGATAAACCGCAATCGCGATAGGCTACAATCCGACCTTTATCAAAGTCGGAAACGTGATGGTACGCACATCTCCTCCTTACACGAGGCATCACAACAACGTTTCAGCAGGCAACGCCGGTCAACGGCTGTTAGTGTATGAGAAATCAGTTGGAAACTTTCCTCATGTCAGCACGTTGTAGGTGTCGCCAATGGCGCCAACCTTGTGTGAATGCTCTGAAAAGCTAATCATTTGCATATCACAGCATCTTCTTCCTGTCGGTTAAATTTCGCGTCTGTAGCGCATCATCTTCGTGGTGCAGCAATTTTAATGGCCAGTAGTGTAACTGTTTGGTCATGTCAGCAGTGGTTTCTCTGGTTACCAAACGGGTACAGTCTTCATCAACACCAGAAGTACCGTAGCGAGTCTGTTGGGTTTGTATTTACATTATTACTCTGTGGACCACTGTGAAGGGCATGGTAGAGGGTATTTCCCATGGTGTCATGTGTTGGGGTTTCTTCCCTTTCCATTTGCGTATGAAGTGCGAGAAGAAAGACTGCTTAGATCAGTGATGCACAAACCGTGACCCGCCGCCCACATTCCTCCCGCCATTGATCTGATGGCGGCGCGCCTGTCACTTTTCATTCTTGTAATATTTTCTCACTCTTCTTCTTTTTCCTTCCGAAAAGGAGGTAGAATTTAGAAGGGGGACCTCAGTTAGGAATAATAATTTTCCTCACGGCACGGTAGTTTTGAAGTTGCGACCCTTACCTAGCGACAGTGAAAGATTCTCGGCTCGCCATAATAGCAAATTTGTACACCCGTGGCTTAAATGCTTCTGTCGTATGGAAACGAGTCTAATTTTGCCTTCGCAGTATCGATTAGAGCGTACGTAGCAGGCTGTAACACATTCGTACGTTCTTCGTTTAACATTGATTTTTGAAACTGAGCAGGTAGGAGTTTGCTGGGTAGTTGCCTATCATCTCAGAGAATATGCCAGTTCAAGTTTTCAGTATTTCGTGGTCCTCTACCATGTCTCAGATAAAATTGTCACCATCACTGCTGCCCTTGCTTGTATGCTTTCAGTATCGACTCTTTAACCTGTTTGGTATGGGTTCCAAATACTTGAGAAATATTCTAGGCTGGGTCTCACAACTCTTTATCCCAGGCAAGGTAGTTTGTAGACTGACTGCATTTTCCCAGCCTCCTAATATGACTTAACGGCACTACAATTCCTAATTATACCACAAAATTTATTTTATGGTAGCATTTGTAACTTTCACATTCTGGTGTAGGTTACACTACCTCCAACCGAAGTCTGCGACCAGAGCTTATGTAATCATTCAGTTGGTGACTTGGTGAAATTGCAGTCATAATATACTATGGTTTGGCGTTTTGTTATACGTAAAATATTACAGATCTGATTTGGAGCAAGTTACACCTCTTTAAAGTCTTATCGAGATCTGCATGAAGCTTTGTGCAGATTTTATCAAACAGTATTTCGTTATGGATAGCCGCTAAAAACCATTCAACAGCCAAGATCCCATGATCCCATAAAATACTTTTTTTTATTTAAGACAACCGGTTTCAAGAGATTATGCTGTCATCTTCAGATCTTAAAGTCTTTTGTTGTAAAAATATTCATTTTACGCTGACCTTAAGCACAAGATGTCTAGTGGATAAAAACAACACATTATAAAAGGTGTGATATTTTTATCCACTTGATATCTTGTGTGTGAGGTCAGCATAATTGACATGTTTTATAACAAAAGACTTTAAGACCTGAAGATGACAGCATAGTATATTGAAACCGGTAGTCTTAAATTAAAAAAAAAGTGTTTTATGTGATCTTGGCTGTTGAATGGTTTTTAACAATTAAACAGATGGCCCTTCAATTCCTGTAAAATGAGAAAATTCTGGATAACTACGTCATCATCAAAACGTCTTACGTACCTGAACTGCCAGGTCATTCATGTACAACGTGAACAGCAAGGGTCCCAACATACTTCCCTGGGGCGCACTTGAAGCTACATCTACATCCAAGATAACATATTGCGACCTCCCTATTTACAAATCCTCAGTGTAGTCACAAATTTCGTACGATACCCTATCGTAAAAAAAAAGAAAGAAAGAAAGAAAGATTGCATTTAGCTGACTGCCTTGATTCATGGCTTTCAGGATACCACATGGGTAAAAGCGCGAGTTGGACGTCATATAACAGATGTTTCCGGAATCTAAGCTGGCTGGAAAATAGTAGGTACTTAAGTAACTCATTACGTGTGAGCTCAGAATACATTCTAAAATTCTAAAACAGATAGATGCCGATGACAGTGGGCAGTAGTTTTATGAATGACATCTACTACCCTTCTTGCAGACGAATGTGACCCTTACTTCCTGCCAACCACTGAGCACAGTTTCTTGTTCGAGGGAGCTTACCAGGACGACACAACCTTTCTTAGTACGTGTTGCAGTTTTAAGATACGAGTCATGCTACTTGCTTTACAAAAGCTGTAATTGTCATTGCTGTTCATTCATTTTCAGTAACGTAATGACACCTTTTTTTTGAGCTAACAGAGACTGGACATGAAAGGGTATCAGAATACCAAAATTTGCAGTGAAACGCCTATTTTCTGCAAGACAAGTGCCGAATTATCTCGTTCTGCATCGTACACCGAAAGACGTATATCTCGTATGCGCCTCCGCTTCGCTATCTTGGGCGGTCTCTCTTGATACACAGCCTGCCACCGATATTACGGGCAGCCAGCGCCGCAGTATTTTACGTTGGTTTATAGTGTTGACACAGCTTCTGGCGCTCTTCATTGTAGCGCGCTATCTTGGATCGGCAATGCAAGAAAGCGGACATAATTCCAGCACGATTTCCGGTAAATAAACATGTTAATTACACGCCGCGCCACTAATATACTGCCGCGGACGAACCTGCGGACAGGCGGTGGTGCCCCCTTTATTGGGCGTTACGGAGCGGCAAAAACGACGAAACGCGCAGCGCTTGCAGTACCCGCCAGCCGATGCTTAATCTGCTAAACGGTCGTTGGCTTTCTTGTTATTGCCCCGCTGCTTCGAAAACGTGTTATTAATCAGGCACCGCAACGATTTATTTGAATTTCACTGAGACCGAGATTCGCAAAATGATTTTCTTGTGAATATTTCAAGGTCCTGAATCTCAGATTCACTTGTCTGATGACCTAATAATGTAGTGTATCTGTATAGCCACGAAGACTGAATTTAAACGTAGGAGTTATTTTAATATATCATCGAGAACAACGAATGCTCATAGAATAATTTGCCGGAAGTCCTCTACTGTATAATATTTACTCGATTTTATTTTATGCTTACATCCGTTTGCTTGACATCGATGAAGAGCCATACATAAACACACTCCTCAAAAGAATTCAAAGGTCACATTTTCGAAACCCGTCATTTTTCTCCGGTACGACCCAGAAGTTTGACATTTGGCTCGAAGGGTGCCGACAACGTTCCTCTGTAATGACACAAAAGCGTGGTGCCCTCCAGCGGCACCTCGGACTCGGCGTCGCTTCAGACAGCAAGGTGTCGACACATGCGAAGAAAAGACTAGAGCTCAGAAGTTCTCGTGAGGTGTAAAGTGGGCAAATGATGTCACGTTGACACCAACGCACCGCGGAAGTGTCACACGATGGGAAGGTCATTAGCCCAATCCACACCTTCTCATGATGCCTCTCCGATGGAGATCAGAGCTGCCACACCCTGCGTTCGGTTTTCTTATGGGTGGGCGCACCGCTTCTCAGAATCGACATGGAAAGTCCTGAGAACGTGGCATAAAGGACGTCAATGGAACCATTCCTTCCCTTGGTCCTTTTATTTACGTTCATTTCGCCATCGAAAACGACAGTCTGCAGTGCGATGTGCAACGAAACGATGTTCTGGCAATCTTTTACTCTGCTGGACGATTCAACTCTCCTATAACGACATCGTGGTGCTCCAGCTCCACTGAACGTGACCCTTTGGAGTGCTGCGCGACCGCAATTTTTTCTCCGGCATATGCGGTGGAACCAGTAGCGATCGTTCAAAACCATTCGACGAAATTTGGCGTGATTCGAGGCCACAAAGGGTGTTTATGCTTTTTCATCTCATAATTTTCGCGCCCTCCTGTGGCGTGCTCATGGTGGGTAAGCGAGGAGGCGAAGGTACAACATTGGCACATGCATGGATGAAGTTGCAGAGGGTCCCTCTAAGACCTTACAGTTTGGCAGCACCCTCAGTGCCACTTCTGCACCTTTGTTGAGCACTTTAAAAATGTAGCTGTACAAAGATAGCCTTTGACTGATTCGACCGCCTATCGGCAGGCAACCCCTTGACATCCTTCAGCTGAGTAGCCCAATTCTGTTGCTCTAGTGCCTACTTGTGGACATCTGGAAACTGTAGGGAGTGGAAGTGTTCCCTAGTGGTTCCACCAATGTATACTAGAGCAGAAATTGCGGTCGCACTACACTCCAAAGGAGTTAGATCACCCTGAATTGGGAGCAGTCCCACGGTGTTCTTAGAGGAGGGTTGAATCGTCCAGAGGCGGGGAGGAGGGGTGGAGAGGGGGGGGGGGGAAGGGGGGAGGGTATCATCAGTGTCAAAGGCTGGCAAGAACATCGTACTGTTGCATATCTCAAACCAACACCTTAAGGGAAGGGGCATTATTGGCTCCTTTATGCAAACTCCTGAGGTGTCTGAAATGTTTTCCTTGGTGACCCATAAGAAAACCACGTGATTTCAGCTCTGGGCGTCGTGGTGCTCACCTCCATCGCAGAGGTGTCAAGAGGTGGGGTGAGATGTGGGTAAGGGTGTGGGTTGTGACGTTCTCCCTGTTTGAAATGCGTCCACAGTGGCGTTGGACAGCACTGTGGTGAAATTTGGTGCTAATATGACACCTTTAACCCACCTTAAACTCACTTGAACTTCTGAGCTCTAGCCGTTTTTTCGCCTGTGTCGACAGTTTGCTGTTTGAAGTGTCGCTGAGCCTGAGGGCGACGTATCAGGACACCATGCTTTTCCACCATTTCAGTGGAATGTTGTGAGCACCTTCGAGCCAAATTTCACACTTCTGCGTCCCAATAGAGGAAAATGGCGGAGTTTCAAAGAAGATTTTCTCCAAGTAATACCCTCGTTACTCGGTTTCTTTCCACGTTTGCTGTAGCAGACTGTCATGAATGATGGCAATGGCATCAGTCTTCCTCTCTTTGAGATCATTGACTCCTTCGAGTACTTTTGTGCACATTCAAGTACCTAAGGGTGGCCAGCGCATTGGGCCATCCGCACAAATCCACCAGTCTGGAACTCACGAACATGTAGCCGCCACTGCGGTGGTGCGCCATGTTGCTGGAAAATATTGACTGATTGAGGGTCATGCAGCTGTGGTCGAAAGGTCCAGGTAAACATTTGTAATTATTCAGTAAGTCAAGCTGAAGAAAACCAAGGTAGTGACACGATTGCACATGTTTCCACGCCACAGATTAAGTTGTGAACTATAACGCTTAACGCACTGTCGTCTGCTAGAAAAAAAAACAAACAAAAAAAAAAAAAAAAAAAAAGACCGAGTTCATCGGGTATCGGAGCAGATGTACAACTGGATTCAAGACTTCCTTGCAGAAAGAACTCAATACGTCACTCTTAACGGAACAAAAACGACAGATGTAAAGGTAATTTCCGGTGCGCCCCAAGGAAGTCTGATGGGACCGTTACTGTTTACAGCATGTACAAACGATCTTGTACAAAGCATCGGATGCTCTCAGGCTGTTCGCAGATGATGCGGTTGTCTGTAACAAAGTAGCAACGCCAGAAGTTACTAATAGTTTGCATAATGACCTACAGAGAATTAATGAATGGTGCAGGCTCTGGCAGTTGACACTGAACGGCCGCGCGGGATTAGCCGAGCGGTCTTGGGCGCTGCAGTCATGGACTGTGCGGCTGGTCCCGGCGGAGGTTCGAGTCCTCCCTCGGGCATGGCTGTGTGTGTTTGTCCTTACGATAATTTAGGTTAAGTAGTGTGTAAGCTTATGGACTGCTGATCTTAGCAGTTATATCCCATAAGATTTCACACACATTTGAACATTTTTTGACACTGAACGTAAATAAATGTAACATATCGCGCATACACAGGAAAAGAAATGCACTACTGTATAGCTACGCTATTGATGACAAACCGCTGGAAACAGTATCTACCGTAAAATATCTAGGAGCAACTATCCAGAGCGACCTTAAGTACACTCCTGGAAATGGAAAAAAGACACCGGTGTGTCAGACCCACCATACTTGCTCCGGACACTGCGAGAGGGCTGTACAAGCAATGATCACACGCACGGCACAGCGGACACACCAGGAACCGCGGTGTTGGCCGTCGAATGGCGCTAGCTGCGCAGCATTTGTGCACCGCCGCCGTCAGTGTCAGCCAGTTTGCCGTGGCATACCGAGCTCCATCGCAGTCTTTAACACTGGTAGCATGCCGCGACAGCGTGGACGTGAACCGTATGTGCAGTTGACGGACTTTGAGCGAGGGCGTATAGTGGGCATGCGGGAGGCCGGGTGGACGTACCGCCGAATTGCTCAACACGTGGGGCGTGAGGTCTCCATAGTACATCGATGTTGTCGCCAGTGGTCGGCGGAAGGTGCACGTGCCCGTCGACCTGGGACCGGACCGCAGCGACGCACGGATGCACGCCAAGACCGTAGGATCCTACGCAGTGCCGTAGGGGACCGCAGCGCCACTTCCCAGCAAATTAGGGATACTGTTGCTCCTGGGGTATCGGCGAGGACCATTCGCAACCGTCTCCATGAAGCTGGGCTACGGTCCCGCACACCGTTAGGCCGTCTTTCGCTCACGCCCCAACATCGTGCAGCCCGCCTCCAGTGGTGTCGCGACAGGCGTGAATGGTGGGACGAATGGAGACGTGTCGTCTTCAGCGATGAGAGTCGCTTCTGCCTTGGTGCCAATGATGGTCGTATGCGTGTTTGGCGCCGTGCAGGTGAGTGCCACAATCAGGACTGCATACGACCGAGGCACACAGGGCCAACACCCGGCATCATGGTGTGGGGAGCGATCTCCTACACTGGCCGTACACCACTGGTGATCGTCGAGGGGACACTGAATAGCGCACGGTGCATCCAAACCGTCATCGAACCCATCGTTCTACCATTCCTAGACCGGCAAGGGAACTTGCTGTTCCAACAGGACAATGCACGTCCGCATGTATCCCGTGCCACCCAACGTGCTCTAGAAGGTGTAAGTCAACTACCCTGGCCAGCAAGATCTCCGGATCTGTCCCCCATTGAGCATGTTTGGGACTGGATGAAGCGTCGTCTCACGCGGTCTGCACGTCCAGCACGAACCCTGGTCCAACTGAGGCGCCAGGTGGAAATGGCATCTCAAGCCGTTCCACAGGACTACATCCAGCATCTCTCCGATCGTCTCCATGGGAGAATAGCAGCCTGCATTGCTGCGAAAGGTGGATATACACTGTACTAGTGCCGACATTGTGCATGCTCTGTTGCCTGTGTCTGTGTGCCTGTGGTTCTGTCAGTGTGATCATGTGATGTATCTGACCCCAGGAATGTGTCAATAAAGTTTTCCCTTCCTGGGACAATGAATTCACGGTGTTCTTATTTCAATTTCCAGGAGTGTAGAATGAGCACATAAAGCAAACACTGGGAAAAGCAGATGCCAGACTCAGATTCGTAGGAAAAATCTTAAGGAAATGTAGCTCATCCACGAAGGAAGTGTCTTATAAGGTGCTTGGTCAAGTGATTCTGAGTGTTGTTTATCTATCCGGGATCCCTACCAGATAGGACTGATAGAAGAGACAGAGAAGATCCAACGAAGAGCGGCGCGTTTTGTCACCGGGTCGGTTAGACGCCACGAAGAGATGCTCAACAAACTCCATTGGTAGATGTTACAAGAGGGGTGTTGTAGATCACGGAGTGATTTACTATTGAAATTTCGAGAGAGTAGTTTCCGGGAAGAGTCGGACAACATATTACTTCCTCCTACATACGTCTCGCGTAATGACTATGAGGAGAAAACTCGAGAAATTAGAGCCAATGCAGAGGACTACTGACAATCATTCTTTCCACGCGGTATCCTCGTGTGGAACATGATTGCAGGGCTCAGTTAGTGGTGCAAAAAGTACCCTCCGCCACACAGCCATAGGTGGCTTGCGGATCATGGCGTACATGTAGATGATATCCCTCTGGATATCCAATAACTCAAGCAAACAATACCAAGCCGAACATATGCTTATATAATGGCCAGAGATGGACCAATGCTTTATTGACTTGCTCAATTTGTGAGGTTTTTCCATTGGACAAATCACCCATTTTTCTGAAACTGGACTCATTTGTTTATCTGTACATGTGCATCACATCTACCGATTTCCTTCCCGTTTAGGTAATTTCTTCGTGAAATGTCTTCTTTTTTTTTAAGGGGTAACTACAAAGAGATCGAAAATCAATTACTGCAGTGTGAACATTATTTAACACATGTTTGTCAAAGTTGACAATCAACAACGACAGACCAAGAGACGACCGAGGTTTGATACCAGGTAGGTTTGATACCAGGTTAGTAACGTTACAAGTTTTCACATTGTGCATGTTCAGTTTCACCGAAAGATAAGAGAGTGTCTTATCACTGAAACAGATTTGGCCGATGAATGTTTCATATGCAGACATTCGATTCAGTATGATAACTACAAACTCGTCTTGTTTTTTCATTTGGCTTCAGTTCCTGAATCAACTCCGCTTTGTTAGCACAGATTTCCAAACTTTGAAGTATAGTTTTTACACAGTTGGACGTGCTACCTATAAGTGTCTTGCAGATATTCTGAGAGAGTAAACGAAGAATAGTCTTACGTGATATGTTTTCCGAGATGCTCTTGATCGTGCACTTCTCCGTTTATAAATGTTGTTCTGTCTCGATAAATTTCTTGAGCCATGCAAAAAATTAAAGAAATTGACTGGATCTCTCCCATTCTTAGTTCTGAAGTTTCACTGAGTGTGCAGATTTTGTTTCAATAAATCATTGTACGCATTTTGTCTTCTTATGAGGAGTAGCTATTTCGTGTGCAGTTCGTTTCATACTATGTCATCCGTCAACAGGATACCTGAAACGCACAAATGCCATACGATAAAAGAATGAAGGAAGCGCTTACTGGGACCGTAGTGTAATAGCAGAGATAATAACGACCTTACAGGGTTGCAACACGCTTACCAGAATGTGGACGAATCGATAATCACACAATCGAATATTAATTCAGTCCTTGTTATGAGTAATTCATTCAACGCGTGAAGTAATCACCCCATTTCTGTTTAACGTGCAGGGGTTTCTAATATTGTAAACCGTCGACTGGCGATGAGTCTCTACTACACTCATGCTCATAAATTAAGGATAATGTTGATACATGGTGAAACAACGCTGTGGTGGGCGATTTGCGGATTTAAATCACCTCGGGGTATGACCATGCGGTGCATTTGACCTGAGGTCGTCGCACGGTGGCGCTGGCAGCAGTCCACATAAGCAGAGGTGTGTTGGTTCATGTCAGAGTACAGTGCAGCGAATAGATGTGCAGACGTTTCCAGACGTGCTAATGGTGACTGTGTATTGGCAAATGGTTCAAATGGCTCTGAGCACTATGGGACTTAACACCTGAGATCATCAGTCCCCTAGAACTTAGAACTATTTAAACCTAACTAACCTAAGGACATCACACACATCAACGCCCGAGGTAGGATTCGAACCTGCGACCGTAGCGGTCACGCGGTTTGAGACTGAAGCACCTAGAACCGCTAGGCCATTCCGGCCGGCGACTGTGTGTTGAAAATGGCTCAAAGAACACATATTGATGATGTTATGAGGGGTTGAATACTACGGTGACTGGAGGCTGGTCAAACACGGCACGTGGTAGCACGGGCCCTCTATGTGCCACATAGTGTGATCTCAAGATTATGGCAACGATTCCAGCGAACAGGAAACGTGTCCAGGTGCCACAGTGCGGGACGTCCACAGTGTACAACACCACAAGAAGACCGATATCTCACCACCGGTGCCCGCAGACGGCCACGGAGTACTGCAGATGGCCTAGCTCGGGACCTTACCGCAGCCACTGGAACAGTTGTCTCCAGACACACAGTCTACAGACGAATGAAGAGACACGATTTATTCGCCAGGAGACCTGTAAGGTGCATTCCATTGACCCCTGGTCACAGGAGAACCCATAAACCCTGGTGTCAAGAACACAGTACATGGTCATTGGAACAGTGGTCCCAGGTTATGTTCATGGACGAGTCCAGGTATAGTCTGAACAGTGATTCTCTCCGGGTTTTCATCTGGCGTGAACCAGGAACCAGATACCAACCCCTTAATATCCTTGAAAGAGAACTTATGGGGGTTGTGGTTTGACGGTGTGGGGTGGGATTATGGTTGGTGCACATACATCCCTGCATGTCGTTCACAGAGGAACTGTAACAGGTGAGGTGTATCGGGACGTCATTTTTTGCCTATGCCCGCCTTTTAAGGGGTGCAGTGGGTCTCACCTTCCTCCTGATGGATGATAACGCACGGCCCCACCGAGGTGCCATCGTGGAGGAGTACCTTGACACAGAAGATATCAGGCAAATGGAGTGGCCTGCCTGTTCTCCAGCCCTAAACCCCATCGAGCACGTCTGAGACGCTCTCGGTCGACGTACCGATGCACGTCTTCAAACCCCTACGACACTTCAGGAGCTTCGACAGGTAATGGTGCAAGAATGGGAGGCTATAGCCCAGCAGCTGCTCGATCACCTGATCCCGAGTATGCCACCCCGTTGTGCGACCTGTGTAGGTGTGCATAGTGATCATATCCCATATTGATGTCGGGGTACATGCGCAGGACACAGTGGCGTTTTTCAGCACATGTGTGTCGGGATGGTTTTCTCAACTTATCGCCAATAGCGTGGACTTACAGATCTGTGTCGTGAGTGTTCCCTATGTGCCTCTGCTATTAGCGCCAGTTTTGTGTAGTGCCACGTTCTGTGGCACCACATTCTGCAATGATCCTTAATTTATGAGTATGAGTGTAGTTAAAGACACATTATAGCTCTATAGGAAACTAAATGAGGGACTAAGGAGGCCACTCGTTCTGAAGCCTTAGTTGCTGTGGAATCCCAGTTACCGATTTCCACATTCAGATAAGTGTTAAAAATGATTGGGACGCATCTTTGAGAAGTAGGAGACAAGAATACACACAAATACCTACCAACGAGTCAGTGATAGGGTAACAGTAAACGTTCATAGAGCCTTAGATATACCAAGGAGGGCATTAGCTTCAATCACTCTTGCTTCAAGAAACATCTGGAGGACGTTAACCTTACACATTCACACAGTGCGTTTATGGGAAAAAAGAAGGACCAACAATATTGGCTGATGTCCGATTGCCTGGGGTCATATGGTGCTCACACGAGACACCATGATTAATTTTTTAATACTTTTCATTCGCCATCTAAACATAGATAATCATCAGAGTGATGAAATTAATACCGTTGTTACTTTGGTGACTATCTATCTCTGCATAGCGAATGAAAACTATTATAAAATCATACAATCCATTATCAGCTTCACTCAATATTGTAAAATATTAATTTACAGTAGTCTCGACCTTCACGAGTCGAATAACAAAATGGTTCAAATGGCTCTGAGCACTATGGGACTTAACATCTGAGGTCATCAGTCCCCTAGAAGAAATAATTGATGGGTGTGAACTACCTTTTCCTGATTTCAGTAGTGTTTTGGTTAACACTGGAGAAATTCCAGGGGATACGGAGACTTTTATGTACCGGGTGATCAAAATGTCAGTATAAATTTGAAAACTGAATAAATCACGGAATAATGTAGATATAGAAGTAAAAATTGACACACATGCTTGGAATGACATGGGGTTTTATTAGAACAAAGAAAAAAAAGTTCACAAAATGTCCGACAGATGGCGCTGGACAGCAAAACGTTATTGACTGCGCATGACAATCGTCATGCTTGGCCTCCCAGGTCCCCAGACCTCAGTCCGTGCGATTATTGGCTTTGGGGTTACCTGAAGTCGCAAGTGTATCGTGATCGACCGACATCTCTAGGGATTCTGAAAGACAACATCCGACGCCAATGCTTCACCATAACTCCGGGCATGCTTTACAGTGCTATTCACAACATTATTCCTCGACTACAGCTATTGTTGGGGAATGAGCATTTCTTGTAAAGAACATCATCTTTGCTTTGTCTTACTTTGTTATGCTAATTTTTGTTATTCTGATCAGATGAAGCGCCATCTGTCGGACATTTTTGAACTGAAGTATTTTTTTGGTTCTAACAAAACCCTATGTCATTCCAAGCATGTGTGTCAATTTGTACCTCTCTATCTACATTATTCCGTGAGTTATTCAGTTCTCAAATTTATACTGACTTTTTCATCACCCGGTATATAGAAAGGCATCTCCCATGAGAGGGTGACTCTGTGAAAGCAGATAAAGTAGGTTTTATGTTATACTTTGGTATAAATACTGTTCTAATATAAGTCGCATTTGTATTTTGCATGTACTAGCAGGGAGAGGGTGTTCCTTATATCGTAAAGAGTCATTCATTTCTCACGCGAAATCTGGCTTTCGTGTTGGTCAAAGATACTACCTTACCTGTGTTCAACAAGACGAATGACCGTCGAATTGAGCACAGTCTGCTACCACTGTGGAGTATCTCAGACTCAGGCGAAGGATTTTGTGGAAGCAGCTGAATACAGGCCCGCCCGACAACACGTGGAGGAACTAGCGGAGACGCGTGGGTCGTGGAAGCTGCCTCCGATAAATTCGCCGTCTCTGATGTCCGATTGCCTGGGGTGATATGGTGCTCACACGAGACACCACGATTAATTTTTTAATACTTTTCATTCGCCATCTAAACATAGATAATCATCAGAGTGATGAAATTAATACCGTTGTTACTTTGGTGACTATCTATCTCTGCATAGCGAATGAAAACTATTATAAAATTATTACAATCCATTATCAGCTTCACTCAGTATTGTAAAATATCAATTTACAGTAGTCTCAACCTTCACTAGTCGAATAACAAAATGGTTCAAATGGCTTTGAGCACTATGGGACTTAACATCTGAGGTCATCAGTCCCCTAGAACTTAGAACTACTTAAACCTAACTAACCTAAGGACAACACACACATTCATGCCCGAGGCAGGATTCGAACCTGCGACCGTAGCAGTCGCGCGGTTCCGGACCGAAGCGCCTGGAACCGCACGGCCACCGCGGCCGGCAGTCGAATAACACTGAAAGATTTAAGAGCCTGAAGTACAGTTGTAACAGTTTCTGCTTGATGTCTACACACCTCTGACTTACGTTGCAGGTAGAAACACGTGTGACTGATACTGATTGTGCGTCCGACTATACCAGAAAGCAGGTATATATCAGCTACAGTGTTTCACTTGTGAAGGCACATACATGGGGCAAGCAGGGAGAACATTTGATGCTATGGGACAAACCACACCACATTTGCAGAACACCTAAGAGAAAATGACCACAAACCAACCACTAGAGAAGATGACATGAAAATAATTAGAATCAACAATAAAAAACACCTCCTGACCATGCAAAAAAATTACCACATACATGAAACCAAAGCAGAGGGGAAAATCCTGTTGAATGACCAAGTACACATGCCAAGCAATTCATTATTTACACTAATAGATAATCACTGTTGAGAGGCCAGACAAACGTGTGGTTCCTGGAGAGGGGCAGCAGCCTTTTCAGTAGTTGCAGGGGCAACAGTCTGGATGATTGACTGATCTGGTCTTGCAACACTAACCAAAACGGCCTTGCTGTGCTGGTACTGCAAACGGCTGAAAGCAAGGGGAAACTACAGCCGTAATTTTTCCCGAGGGCATGCAGCTTTACTGTATGGTTAAATGATGATGGCGTCCTCTTGGGTAAAATATTCCGGAGGTAAGATAGTCCCCCATTCGGATCTCCGGGCGGGGACTACTCAAGAGGACGTCGTTATCAGGAGAAAGAAAACTGGCGTTCTACGGATCGGAGCGTGGCATGTCAGATCCCTTAATCGGGCAGGTAGGTTAGAAAATTTAAAAAGGGAAATGGATAAGTTAAAGTTAGATATAGTGGGAATTAGTGAAGTTCGGTGGCAGGAGGAACAAGACTTTTGGTCAGGTGAATACAGGGTTATAAATACAAAATCAAATAGCAGTAATGCAGGAGTAGGTTTAATAATGAATCAAAAAATAGGAATGCGGGTAAGCTCCTACAAACAGTATGGTGAACGCATTATTGTGGCCAAGATAGATACGAAGCCCACGCCTACCACAGTAGTACAAGTTTATATACTAACTAACTCTGCAGATGACGAAGAGATTGATGAAATGTATGATGAAATAAAAGAAATTATTCAGGTAGTGAAGGGAGACGAAAATTTAATAGTCATGGGTGACTGGAATTCGAAGGTAGGAAAATGGAGAGAAGGAAACATAGTGGGTGAATATGGATTGGGGGAGAGGACTGAAAGAGGAAGCCGTCTGGTAGAATTTTGCACATAGCATTGGTTCAAGAATCATAAAAGAAGGTTGCAACATGGAAGAATCCTAGAGGTACTAGAAGGTATCAGATAGATTATATAACGGTAAGACAGAGATTTAGGAACCAGGTTTTAAATTGTAAGACATTTCCAGGGGCAGATGTGGACTCTGACCACAATCTATTGGTTATGAACTGTAGATTAAAACTGAAGAATCTGCAAAAAGGTGGGAAGTTAAGGAGATGGGACCTGGATAAACTGACTAAACCAGGGGTTGTACAGAGTTTCAGGGAGAGCATAAGGGAACAATTGACAGGAATGGGGGAAAGAAATACAGTAGAAGAAGAATGGGTAGCTCTGAGGGATGAAGTAGCGAAGGCAGCAGAGGATTAAGTAGGTAAAAAGACGAGGGCTAGAGAAATCCTTGGGTAATAGGAGAAATATTGAATTTAATTGATGAAAGGAGAAAATATAAAAACGCAGTAAATGAAGCAGGCAAAAGGGAATACAAACGTCTGAAAAATGAGATCGACAGGAAGTGCAAAATGGCTAAGCAGGGATGGCTAGAGGACAATTGTAAGGATGTAGAGGCTTATCTCACTAGGGGTAAGATAGATACTGCCTACAGGAAAATTAAAGAGACCTTTGGAGAAAAGAGAGCCACTTGTATGAATATCAAGAGCTCAGATGGAGACCCAGTTCTAATCAAAGAAGGGAAAGCAGAAAGGTGGAAGGAGTACATAGAGGGTCTGTACAAGGGCCATGTACTTGAGGACAATATTATGGAAATGGAAGAGGATGTAGATGAAAATGAAATGAGAGATACGATACTGCGTGAAGAATTTGACAGAGCACTGAAAGACCTGAGTCAAAACAAGGCCCCAGGAGTAGACAACATTCCATTAGAACTACTGACGGCCTTGGGAGAGCCAATTTGTACAGGAACCAAATGGCAGTTATAAGAGTCGAGGGGCATGAAAGGGAAGCAGCGGTTGGGAAGGGAGTGAGACAGGGTTGTAGCCTGTCCCCGATGTTATTCAATCTGTATATTGAGCAAGCAGTAGAGGAAACAAAAGAAAAATTCGGAGTAGGTGTTAAAGTCCATGGAGAAGAAATAAAAACTTTGAGGTTCGCTGATGATATTGTAATTCTGTCAGAGACAGCAAAGAACTTGGAAGAGCAGTTGAACGGAATGGACAGTGTCTTGAAAGGAGGATATAAGATGAACATCAACAAAAGCAAAACGAGGATAATGGAATGTAGTCGAATTAAGTCGGGTGATGCTGAGGGAATTAGATTAGGAAATGAGACACTTAAAGTAGTAAAGGAGTTTTGCTATTTGGGGAGCAAAATAACTGATGATGGTCGAAGTAGAGAGGATATAAAATCTAGACTGGCAATGGCAAGGAAAGCGTTTCTGAAGAAGAGAAATTTGTTAACATCGAGTGTCAGGAAGTCGTTTCTAAAAGTATTTGTATGGAGTGTAGCCATGTATGGAAGTGAAACATGGACGATAAATAGTTTGGACAAGAAGAGAATAGAAGCTTTCGAAATGTGGTGCTACAGAAGAATGCTGAAGATTTGAAGGGTAGATCACATAATTAATGAAGAGGTATTGATTAGCATTGGGGAGAAGAGGAGTTTGTGGCACAGCTTGACAAGAAGAAGGGACCGGTTGGTAGGACATGTTCTGAGGCATCAAGGGATCACAAATTTAGCATTGGAGAGCAGCGTGGAGGGTAAAAATCGTAGAGGGAGACCAAGAGATGAATACACTAAGCAGATTCAGAAGGATGTAGGTTGCAGTAAGTACTGGGAGATGAAGAAGCTTGCACAGGATACAGTAACATGGAGAGCTGCATCAAACCAGTCTCAGGACTGAATACAACAACAACAACAACAACAAGAACAGATAAAATGATAGAATAACGTTCGCAAAAAGTATTAATATAATAATACTGTCCAATGTAATAATGATAGAACCCAACAGCTTTACACTCAATCATCCATGAACCCCTCCACAGAATATTGAAACGAAAAGTCACAACAGCTGTCACCCACTCGCTAACAACTAGTACACCCAAGACGGCTCTATCATCTCCCTCTCTCTCTCTCACTCATACACACACACACACACACACACACGGTATAAACATCATAAACAGATGTTAGTATCGAACATATTCTTCGTTAGGTTTAGGTTGGCAACAAATAGGTAAACATACCAAAGAAGATGAAACACGCAATGGAGTCACAATATTTATCCTGCGAAAAGCAGGGTACGACGAAATAGCTGTATCGAGTGACAAAAGAACAATAGTCCACCACAAAAAAGAGTGAGAAACGTGGTGAACAGTGTGTGGAAGGAGAGAACACGGAAGTGTGATTATATGGCAGTGATAAAGGTTTTAGTGCAACCTCCACACCAGATGTGAGGAAATGCAGATCAGCAAATCGTAAGTAATTACTTTTTTACAAAAAAACTCGCGAAGTGAGCTGTTTGATAATCCATAACTAACAAAACTGTATCGTTATAGATCCCACTGATGAGGCCTTAGAACAGGAGAAGGCGAAACGCGTAAGAGATAAATAAAGTAACTAGCAGCAGGAAAAGACAGTTTTATTTACAAAACAAGTCTTTATAATGAATGTTCATCAGTATTTAAACGCAGCAGAATTAATTTTCTGTTCGAGTGATGTCCCAGCGAAAAGTCAGGAACTTTTTAGCCACATTTTAGGAGGGATTTTTAGCCACATTTTAGGAGGGATTTTCCAGTTCGAATATTCGCTTGGCGAGAAACGAAACCTCACACAAGCCATGGGTGAGAACAATTTTTAATTTAACTCTGGGTCAATATGTACCACAAGAAAGGGCGTACTGCATGTGAATGAATTTGTTTTTGTGCATTCACAGTAAAGTCGGTGTCTAGGGCAAGATCTGCAGTGCATCTGTGCCGCTACTTATCGCAGGTTTAAACATGTACACAAACATAATACCTCTTGGTTTCTGTTTTGAGTTCTTCGGCTGACGTTTCGCCAGCATGAGTGGCTGGCACTGTCAAAGCTTCACGATCCATTGCTTTGGCGGACTGGAGTGTAGCACGCGGCCGGAGATTGTCCACTCTCCAGTAACATTAAATGTGAGCACCTGTAACAAGCCTGAATAACCACCTTTTGCAGAGCGGACCGCTGACAGACGTGCAGAGAGAGAGTCAGTGAGGTTCTGGAACGTACCGACAGGGATGTGGAGCCGCGCCAACTCCAGAGCCGTGGTCAGCTGCGCCAGTTTCTCATTTCAGGATATATGGCGCGTACATCCCGGTCGTGGCGACGGCACGGATTCTCGATGGGGTTTAAATTCGAAGAGTTTGGTGGCCAGTGGAGTAAGGTAAATTCATCCTGGTGCTCTTCCAACCACGCATGCACGCTACGAGCTGTGTAACACATTGCATTGTCCTGCTGGTAGATGCCATCTGCCGAGGAAAACAGTCCTTCAGGGCTGGACAGGGTCCCCAAGGATAGGTGCATGTTCGTGTTGATCCATTGTGTCTATCAGAACGACGAGATCACCCAGGGAACGCCACGAAAACATTCCTCAGGGCAAGACGCTCTTTTCTCCGGGCTGGTCCCTTCCGATGATCGTTGCAGCTGTTTACCAGTGCACGCCAACGACCATCTGTCAGACGGGACATAGAACGTGACTTATCTGAAAACGCCACCTGTCGCCAGTCAGTGGCGGTCCAAAGTGCCAGTTCCAGACCTCGCCGCCGATAAAAAGCAGTCAGCAGGGATGCATGAAGCAGGCGCCTTCTGTGGAGGCCCATACGCAGCAACGTTCGCTGGACGGTCGTTGAGGAGACACTGTTGGTAGCCCCTTGGTTCATATAGGTGATCAGCTTCTCAACCGTTGAACGTCTATTCGCCAGTACGCATCTCCACCGCCCACTGCCGTCATCGCGTCCCCTCCCGCCCCCCCCCCCTCCCCCCGCCCCCCGTCATCTGAAGCTGCGGTGCACCACAGTTATCTTGGAGATGGTTTTGGATAGTACCATTTTTCCATGCACTGTATGATTTAACCACGGCGGTATGCGAGCAATTTACAAACTTAGCCATTTTGGCAATGCTTCCTCCCTTGGGCTGAAAGCCAATAGTGATTTGTGTCATCTCACGTCAGGTGAACGAGGTGTCCACGATAATGTTAGCCAAGCGGTCTGGAGCGCTGCAGTCACGGACTGTGCGGCTGGTCTCGGCGGAGGTTCGAGTCCTCCCCCGGACATGGTTGTGTGTCTTTGTCCTTAGGATAATTTAGGTTAAGTAGTGTGTAAGCTTAGGGACTGATGACCTTAGCAGTGAAGTCCCATAAGATTTCTCACACATTTTGAACATTTTTGAAAGCCAATAATCGTGCCCTTTTGGACATCGGAAAAATCTCTGCATTTCAGCTTTACGACAACAACTGCACTGTTTTCCGCGTCCCCCCAAATACGGCTGGCTCTGAGCACTATGGGACTTAACTTCTGAGCTCATCAGTCCCCTAGAACTTGGTACCACTTAAACCTAACTAACCTAAGGACATCACACACATCCATGCCCGAGGCAGGATTCGAACCTGCTACCGTAGCGGTCGCGCGGTTCCAGACTGTAGCGCCTAGAAGCGCTCGGCCACACTGGACGGCCCCCAAATACGCTTTATATACCCTCCGCTGCTAGTGTTCCCACCTGCTGCCTGTGAGAGTTATTTCACGTTGACGTCGAACATAGACGGTGATCGCATTACTGTGACTGGAACAGTATATTCCCGTCACGCCAACGTCTTGACGCTTTACCCTGGTCATTTCCGCTACTCTCTAGACCGCCACCGGCAATGGCGATTGGAACTATGACAATGCACGCTACTCGTGCTGGCAAAGGACAAAAGAGTCGCCAAACAAACGTCGGTCGAAGAACCCGAGACGGAAGACAGCACACTTCCAAGATTCTGCTCCAGACGAGTGTAAAATGAATGTGCGCAACGGAAAATATATACGAAGATTTGGCCCTGTCTGACTACCCCCTGAAGCAGATCTTAGGACCTCTTAATGGTGATATTATCTCCTCCTTCTTGCTCTTTAAGATATAAATTACAACATAAACACAAATGAAGGATTGAGGGAACTAGTAACTACAAAATGATAAATGCTATTTCTGCTTATATATTTACTGTAGATTAAAACCCCTTTATGTACGAGGGTTGGAGCTTAAATAACGGCAACTATTTATTCACAAGCGATACAAAAGAGTTATGTGTTTGCACCTGTTACTGTCCTTCAAAGTAGTCACCAGCGTTGCGTAGAACCCGTTGCCAGCGATGTGGAAGGCGCAGTTCACCGTTAGCAGAGCCTGTTCTTTGATGCTTTTTTATTCCAGTCTATGATCACAAATGAATTCTTTGGACAATGACCGGTTTCAGTCTGTAATGACCATCCTCAGAGGATGGTCATTACAGACTGAAACCGATCATCGTCTAAAGAATTAATTTGTGATCATAGACTGGAGTAAAAAAGCATTTTACAGTATTGAATCACTGTTTGTTCACGCGATTATGTCTCAGTTGGTGTTCTGTTGATGTTGCGAATGGAGCGTTCTACTGCCTGTCGAATCTCTGGAACAGTTCTGAGGCGAATACCAAGAAGCCAAAACTAAAACGCCAATCCAACTAATGGCGTCATTAAGTTGAAAAGGCGTCAGAGCCCCAGTATTGTGAAAGTTATGGTGAGTCTCGTGTACGACTGTGATGGTGTTATCCTATCACATTACGTTCCTTCACGGCAGACCGTCAGTGCATAGTATTACTGTTCGTTTTTGGAGCATCATCTGCGACCTGCTTTGTGAAAGAAGCGGTGACACTTTCTGCGCAACCCACCCATCATTTTGCACGACAATGCGCATCCGCATACAGCGCAAGCTGTGGCTGCTCTGTTCGGTCGATGGGACTGGGAAGTACTGTAGCATCCACCGTACTCCCCGAACTTAAGTCCTTGTGACTTTGATTTGATCCTGAAGATGAAGGAACCACTTCGTGGCACTCGCTTCAGAACTGTTCCAGAGATTCGACAGGCAGTAGACGGCTCCATTCGCACCATCAACAGAACAGGCTCTTCTAACGGTATACTACGCCTTCCACAACGCTGGCAGCGGGTTCTACACGACGCTGGTGAGTACTTTGAAGGACAGTACCAGGTGCAAACATGTAACTCTTTTGTATCGGTTGTGAATAAATAGTTGCCACTATTTAAGTTCCAACCCTCGTATTACAAATATTTATATATCAATGTCCCATGGACATAAAGAGATACAAATGAATTTCCTAACTAATATGATTGATCAGTTGCCCAAATCTGCCTCTTTTTATGGCTACGCGATCTAATATCAATAACACGAGATGACTGACATCATCTACATACCAAACACTAGAAGACACTACTTTCGAAGTGGAAATAAAGTTTACGTGATCACAGCTGTTTAGCTTTATAGCCCTAATAAACCGAAGCAATTAGCAATATCACCGTATGTACTGCGTCCGGTGCATCGGAGTGATGGTTCTCGTACACGTCTGCAAAGACAGAAGAACTCCAGCCACAAAATATTTAAAAAAAACTCATTCAAACACTAAGACGGCAGAAGACGGTCCCCTTGCTAGTACAGTCTAATACTGACTTCTCCTCTCTGTGTTCTACAGACGAGAATCGTGAACTCCCAGCCACAAGGACGGAGTTCGAATAACATCTCAATGTGAGTATAGCCAGAAAAAGTGCTCCCAGTCACTGAACGCTACGTACTCAACAACGACTCCCTACCCAGACGGGAAGTCCAGAATTGTATAAGTTCGCAACAGTACAGCGCCTAACCGTTCTAACTATAAAATCTCCTGAGAGCAAAGACAACAAGTCCGTCTGTACCAACAAACCTGATACTGAGCGACCGTCAAACACGGGCCCTCAAAACAGAAGACCCTTTCTCTCCACCACTGGCTTCGCAGCAAAGCTCAGCTCCCCTCCCTCGTAACTGCAGAAAGCGAATCATATTCTCGAAACCAGGGTCCGCCGCTCGTGGTCTCGCGGTAGCGTTCTCGCTTCCCGAGCACGGGGTCCCGGGTTCGATTCCCGGCGGGGTCAGGGATTTTCACCTGCCTCGAGATGACTGGGTGTTTGTGTTGTCCTCATCATTTCATCATCATCCAGGAAAGTGGCGAAATTGGACTGAGCAAAGATTGGATAATTGTACGGGCGCTGATAACCACGCAGTTGAGCGCCCCACAAACCAAACATCATCATCATCATCGAAACCAGGGAATATTCTCCCTCTCTACAGATCCTTCTGAACGCCGACCAACCATATTTTAGTCTTTTGTCGTCCAGCGCGAAAAGTTTGCGAGGAAATACGTATCCTTGTTAATTACGAATTCATACAATGGTACGCTTCTCAGAGTAAAAATCCTCTGAAATATCCCAGTCTGCGTGATTTACGACGTAACGCTTCCTCGTTCCTATCTGCCACGTCCAAGATTTTCAGAGTTTCCGTAGTATTATCCGCTTATCCTTCCGGCCCCGCTACAACACCCGCTGGCCGCCGCTACATTGTGCTTCAGCGCTCAGGTGCCCCGACCGTCCTTCTTGTCTACTTCCTCTTTTAAGCAGGACCAACAAACCTGTGCGGGCTTTTCCACCCAGGGATTGAGTTACGCCTGCTGTTTCATTTCCACTGGCGTTCCAACCTCTACCACTATAGACAATCATTAATTTCACCATTCTGATAATAAAGACACTCCATCACCTTTCACGCAATAAGCGTTAACAACTATTTACAGGGTGTACGTGACAATGTCAGTCTTCTTTAAATATTCATATATAGGGTGTTACAAAAAGGTATAGCCAAACTTTCAGGAGACATTCCTCACCCACAAAGAAAGAAAATAAGTTATGTGGACTTGTGTCCGGAAACGCTTACTTTCCACATTACAGCTCATTTTATTACTTCTCTTCAAATCACATTAATCATGGAATGGAAGCACACAGCAACAGAAAGTACCAGCGTGACTTCAAACACTTTGTTACAGGAAATGTTCAAAATGTCCTCCGTTAGCGAGGATACATGCATCCACCCTCCGTCGCATGGAATCCCTGATGCGCTGATGCAGCCCTGGAGGATGGCGTATTGTATCACAGCCGTCCACAATACGAGCACGAAGAGTCTCTACATTTGGTACCGGGGTTGCGTAGACAAGAGCTATCAAACGCCCCCATAAATGAAAGTGAAGAGGGTTGAGGTCAGGAGAGCGTGGAGGCCATGGAATTGGACCGCCTCTACCAATCCATCGGTCACCGAATCTGTTGTTGAGAAGCGTACGAACACTTCGACTGAAATGTGCAGGAGCTCCGTCGTGTATGAACCACATGTTGTGTCGTACTTGTAAAGGCGCATGTTCTAGCAGCACAGGTAGAGTATCCCGTATGAAATCATGATAACGTGCTCCATTGAGCGTAGGTGGAAGAACATGGGGCCGAAGCAAGACATCACCAGCAATGCCTGCCCAAAAGTTCACGGAAAATCTGTGTTGATGACGTGATTGCACAATTGCGTGCGGATTCTCGTCAGCCCACACATGTTGATTGTGAAAATCTACAATTTGATCACGTTGGAATGAAGCCTCATCCGTAAAGAGAACATTTGCACTGAAATGGGGATTGACACATTGTTGGATGAACCATTCGCAGAAGTGTACCCGTGGAGGCCAAACAGCTGCTGATAGTGCCTGCACCCGCTGAACATGGTACGGAAACAACTGGTTCTCCCGTAGCATTCTCCATAAAGTGACGTGGTCAACGTTACCTTGTACAGCAGCAACTTCTCTGACGCTGACATTAGGGTTATCGTCAACTGCACGAAGAATTGCCTCGTCCATTGCAGGTGTCCTCGTCGTTCTAGGTCTTCCCCAGTCGCGAGTCATAGGCTGGAATGTTCCGTGCTCCCTAAGACGCCGATCAATTGCTTCGAACGTCTTGCTGTCCGGACACCTTCGTTCTGGAAATCTGTCTGGATACAAACGTACCGCGCCACGGCTATTGCCCCGTGCTAATCCATACATCAAATGGGCATCTGCCAACCCCGCATTTGTAAACATTGCACTGACTGCAAAACCACGTTCGTGATGAACACTAACCTGTTGATGCTACGTACTGATGTGCTTGATGCTAGTACTGTAGAGCAATGAGTCGCATGTCAACAGAAGCACCGAAGTCAACATTACCTTCCTTCAATTGGGATAACTGGCGGTGAATCGAGGAAGTACAGTACATACTGACGAAACTAAAATGAGCTCTAACGTGGAAATTAAGCGTTTCCGGACACATGTCCACCTAACATCTTTTCTTTATTTGTGTGTGAGGAATGCTTCCTGAAAGTTTGGTCGTACCTTTTTGTAACACCTTGTATACGATGTGCAACCTATGAAATGACACCTAATTCTGGTTGTAAATCACGGCAAAGTATGTAGATGAGTGCTTGTAAGGTGCGAAATTTTAGCCACCTTGCAGACTATATTAAAACAAGTGGCGCAGAAAGCCTCAATAATTTTGTATGATGTACACTGTTCAGTGTATTATTAGATACAGCAAGTATCTGCGGGAAGTGTGTGTCAGATACTAGTAAAATAAAAAAAAAAATCTCTGGCGAAAATTTCTTCAACCAGTTTGATCTGCGCCGCCCGTCTCCGGGTCGAGGACCACATCAGTAGCGTGCGTTAACGACCATGATTACGTAGGCGAGTGTTTGTCCGGTGCGTTGTAAGTGCGAATAAGACTGTGAGAGAGGCAACGAAACAAAAAACAGAAGCGGCGAGAGGAGAAAAGTCAAACAAGGTTGTGTGCAGGAAACGGCCCCCGCAGAGCCGAGATACGGGCCCCGAAATCCCCGCGTCGATACGCGCCTGTCCCACGCCTGTCCCGGCCGCTCTATCTGCCGATCCGTAGCGCCGGGCCCGAGCCGCGGGGGACCCGTTTCATCGCCTCACTATAACGATTCCGGCCTTTACAACTTTCTTAGCCGCAACAATGGCCGAGGGGGGCGGGCGACAAAAATAAGATAGTGGGAAAGGGCCGGGGAGTGACGCCGCCGCGACAGACAATATCAATTGGCGGCGCACGGGCACAATGCCGCCCCCCGGCGGGGCCGCCTTCTAATCTCCGCCCGCCGCCGCCCGTAATGACGTCTTCATGCCGCGGATAGGGGGCCGCTCCAAAGTGGCCAATTTTCCGTCGCGCGGCGCACCTCGGGGCCCGCTGCGCGCATGCGCGGCCCGCTCCGGTACTCCACACCGGCGCGCCGCGCGGCGCTGCGGTGGCAGAAAAACAAATTATGTCCCTATACACCCTATATTTTATAATGGACGGGGGCCTGGCTGCCGCTTGATGGATGGCCGGGGGCCGCTCTTTTGTGGTTTTTGCCCCCGCGCGGATGCCGGTCGCTCCGCGCGGCGAGCCGACCATTGTGGACTTTTCAAATGGTCATCATAACGTCCGGCCGCCGAAAAACTGGGGCAGTTATATTCTATATTTTAAAGATCTCGTCGTTTTGTGCCGAGTGCGGCAGTTTATTTTACAGCCGTCGACCGTATTGTTAGAATGATCTATAAGTGCAATTGTCAGCTGCAAAAAAGGCGCGCCTTCCTTAATAACTGACACGTCTCAACGTGCAATTTATAACAACAATTTTACCGCAGATTGCGGCGAGCGGGAGGAAAAAGTGACAAATCATCTTACTGCTGAAATCTGTTTGCTTCTGCTAATGTGTAATGAATGTAATTTTCTCGAACAAGCTGTATTCGTCCGGTTCTCTGCAAAAAGTCTGCTCTGGGACACAGCGAGAGATAGAGAGGGAGAGAGAAAGAGAGAGAGAGAGAGGTGGCGAGATTTTCCCAATACAACTACTTCTACTACTATTTGTAAAATTCAGTGGCTTCAAAAATGGTTCAAATGGCTCTGAGCACTATGGGACTTAACATCTGAGGTCATCAGTCCCCTAGAACTTAGAACTACTTAAACCTCACTAACCTAAGGACATCACACACATCTATGCCCGAGGCAGGATTCGGACCTGCGACAGTAGCGTCGCGCGGTTCCAGACTGAAGCGCCTAGAACCGCTCGGCCACCAGTGGCCGGACAATGGTTTGCGAAAACGTCGTTTATACTGCACGTGCTCTAGAACGGTTAATGATTACGACATATATAGTCGTCCAGGATAACTGGAATTGTAGACGCATTTATAAAACTAAAGAATTATCTACAGGAGGGAGTTTTTTTTTTGCGGACATAAAGATCCAGCATGATATAGTGCGCTGACGATATGTCGGCGTTCCCGGGTTCGATTCCCGGCGGGGTCAGGGATTTTCTCTGCCTCGTGATGGCTGGGTGTTGTGTGATGTCCTTAGGTTAGTTAGGTTTAAGTAGTTCTAAGTTATAGGGGACTGATGACCACAGATGTTAAGTCCCTTAGTGCTCAGAGCAATTTGAACCATTCGATATGTCGGCAGTCACCGAAACCAAACAGATATGTAGTGGGTTGCTTAATTAAATGTAACATGTGCTATCTGATGGCTATAACAAGCATAACACAAACAATCGTAAACTAAAGGTAACAGTGTGTCTTAATGTGGGAGATGGACATGCTCGATAGTTAAAATTAACCTTGTGCAAAAGACTCTTTAAGAGGTGTAGGCATTTTTAACTGGGAAGTAGGAGAGACAAAAAGAAGGAAGATGGAATAAAGGCTTAGAAGCAAGGATAGCACAAGGTTAAAGGGCTTGATATAAAGACAAATGCTGCTAATTCCGAAAAATACAAAGTTTGAGACCAGAAAAATGTTAATGAAAAGCTATGTCTGGAGCACAGCTCAGCGCAACTAGTGAAACAGACGCAAACAAACCTACCAGAAGCTTTTGTTTGAAACATTGTTACAGGATACGAGGTACGTTCGAAGTGCTATGGCTTCAGTGACTAATGGATGAAGACTGAAAGAGAAAAATGTTTAGTAAAAAACTTAATGAGTCGAAGAGATAAGATGATTTGGTGCATTTTACGTTAGTACTCGATGCTGAGAACTGTAATTGAAGGGATGCTGGAAGGAAAGGACCGCCGGGCCGGTCTAGATATGAAGACTTACAGCAGATCGTTCATGATGTTCGGTGCAGTAGTTATGCTGATATAAGGCTCGTTTGCAAACGACAGGAAAAGACAACAGCGTCAAATCAGCCGCAGTGTTGATTAACGAAACGAAAACAAAAATAACAACATCACAGATTTAATCTGCCAGAAAGTTTCAAAACAACGCACACTCCACCGTCGAGTGAAATTTCGTTCTGGAAATAGCCCCCTAAGCTGTGTCTACTTCATTTTTTCGTAATACCCATTGTTACAAGAGTGCTGATCGTGTAAGTTAAGCAGTAGAACTTCTGTGAACTTTGGAAAGGCGAAGGAGAGGTATTCGCGGAAGTAGAACTGTAATTGAGGAACGGTGACTTGCGTTTGGCCAGCTCGGTCGGTAGAACATTGCCCCACGAAAGGCGAAAGTTCCAAGTTCGAGCCCCGGTGCGGCACGCAGTTTCTAATCTGCCAGGAAGTTTCAACAAAAATTGCATTTGACATCATCTCAAGAAATATTAAGCAAGTGTGCATCTCTGTATCGCTCTACGCAGTCTATGCACAAAACAATCTCCAGCTGAAACTTCCTGGCAGATTAAAACTGTGTGCCAGACCGAGACTCGAACTCGGGACCTTTGCCTTCCGCGGGCAAGTGCTCTACCGCTTTTTTTTTTTTTTTTTTAAAAATCTCATTTTGTTCGTTGTATCTGCTCGGGGCGGACGTCGCAAGACACCCGTTTCAGTTCGTCGTGGATCCATTAACTCAGTTTTTTTATTACAGGGGGCAGCGAACCCCCTGACCGAACACGCTGAGTTACCGTGCCGGCATTACCACTGAGCTAGCCAAGCATGACTCACGCCCCGTCCTCACAGCTTCACTTCTGTCAGTACCTCGTCTCCTACCTTCCAAACTTTACAGAAGCTCTCCTGCGGAACTAGCAGAACTAGCACTCCTGGAAGAAAGGATATTGCGCAGACATGACTTAGCCACAGCCTGGGAGATGTTTCCAGAATGAGATTTTCTCTCCGCACCGGAGTGTTCGCTGATATGAAACTTCCTGGCAGATTAAAACTGTGTGCTGGACCGAGACTCGAACTCGGGACTTTTGCCTTTCGCTGGCAAGTGCTCTACCAGGTAGAGCAGCGCACACTCCGCTGCAGAGTGAAAATCTCATTCTGGAAACATCCCTCAGGCTGTGGCGAAGACATGTCTCCGCAATATTCTTTCTTTCAGGAGTGCTAGTTCTGCAAGGTTCGCAGGAGAGCTTCTGTAAAGGTTGGAAGGTAGGAGACGAGGTACTGGCAGAAGTAAAGCTGTGAGGAGGGGGCGTGAGTCGTGCTTGGGTAGCTCAGTTGGTAGAGCACTTACCCACGAAGGGCAAAGGTCCCGAGTTCGAGTCTCGGTCCGGCACACAATTTTAATCTGCCAATAAGTTTCATATCAACGCACACTCCGCTGCAGAGTGAAAATCTCATTCTGCAATCTCCGCTGGCCGGTGTGGCCGAGCGGTTCTAGGCGCTACAGTCTGGAACCGCACGACCGCTACGGTCGCAGGTTCGAATCCTGCCTCGGGCTTGGATGTGTATGATGTCCTTACGTTAGTTAGGTTTAAGTAGTTCTTAGTTCTAGGGGACTGATGACCTCAGAAGTTAAGTCCCATAGTGCTCAGAGCCATTTTTTTTTGTTTTGTTTTGTTTTTTGCAGTATCCAGCTGTTATCTCCGACGTATTGTCTGTTGGCTTCTGTCTCGAGATCTTCGGCCGACGTTTGTTTAACGGTTTTCCTGATTGCTTTGTCAAAGGGTCACCTTCCATTCCTGGTGACGGACTGGAGCCGAGCCCGCGGCCAGACATTAGATGTATCTGTCGCGCCAAGGTCTGAGGGCAGTTCCCTGATAATTTTTGCTGTACTTCTCCCCTTTTTAGCTGCAACAGTCGTTCCGTGCAGCCTGAGAAACTGGGATCCGTTTTCCTTGAGGCTTCCTTGTGACGTCTACAGGCAGTACATCAACAAGTGGCAACGAAAGCAGCAACAGTTTTTTATCTTTCAATGTAGCAGGATCAAAATCCAACTAGCTGCACTAATTTACAGTAAGAATCGATACGTTTTACGGTTATATGCAGGCTGATTATAATCAAAGCTCCAGTTTCAATAGGCTATAAAGAAAAAGAACTGCTGCTCAGAATGACGCCAAATTTGAATATTTCGAAGAAGGGCGAAACGTGATGGAAATAAAAATAATTTAACAAAAATTTCCCCTCTAGATGGTGCAGGAAGCGTCATAACGTATATGGATTCGTCTACAAACGACAGACGAATAGCAATACGACAACTGTGGTGTGAGTTGCACATTAAACTAACTATACTGTGCGATGCGCATGCCCACACTGTTAGGTCGTACCACATCGGATGGAAAAATTGGTTTTTAATTATCTTAAGACAGTGGATGCAATTTGTTAATGCTTTCATTGTACTTGGCGATGAAATATAAACTGTGTATCAGTGTTGTGAAGATGTTTCTAATGAGTGCAATCAGGAACGGTATTGACCTGGAGACGTCAACAGAATAGTGGTGTGTTGGCTTTCGGAACAAAACATTCGGGCTGTCATAGCCCTGCGTCTGAGGGGACAGTATTTGTACGACTTGTATCTATTGTTCCCTCTTGTACAAATATTGTTTTCGCCGTGCCTACACCACACTGAGGAGAGGTCTGGACTTGAATGCATGATATAATTATGCACAACCACATTTCGTTTCGTCTCCTTGCCCTCTCTGCTGTATGTAACTGAGGTATGAAATTCGAGGAACGGAACGTTGACGAGTGGATCAGGTGAGTGCTGTAGCATTTTTCATTACCAGGTTTTGTTTTTGCAGTGGCTACACTGGGCCTTGCGTCTACCGAGAATGACTTTGGCTGTTGGGCATTATTTACGTACACGGTCATTCTTGAGAATCATTCTTTATTTATCTAGGTGCATCAAAGTAAACTGTCCCATCCTAGATCCCTCCCCTAGAGTTCAGCAAATTTTGCCATTGGTGTGTCCATACAACTGATCGGTCAGCCGAGATTCTTTACTGAGGAATAAAATTATTTATTAGCAACTTTTATTTCCATTGCTTGAGGCTGTCCTTCGCCATGCCGTTAAGTAACATTTGGTTCCTCCGAAAGCTGTAAAGTGCTGCTCAATTGTCTGTTT
Source organism: Schistocerca americana (assembly GCF_021461395.2). Taxonomy (NCBI): domain Eukaryota; kingdom Metazoa; phylum Arthropoda; class Insecta; order Orthoptera; family Acrididae; genus Schistocerca; species Schistocerca americana. The sequence continues at coordinate 701,135,609 of NC_060122.1, forward strand.
GTAAGCTTTCTCAGTGGCTGAGTTACATGCAGTACTGCAAATCAACTGCACGTGCTAGTTGCCTGTCGCATCCGGTCATACAATGGTGCTTGGAATCTTCATGGAATGACATTTTCCAGCAAGTTTTTTATCTGGCTGGACTCGGTTGAGATTCCCTCGCTTTTAATCACACTGTCGTAACGAAGGAGGAAGCAGGTACATCACAAACAGTAAAAACTATATTTAGGAAAAGAATAGAACTTTACACAAGAAGATATACATTAAAAAATTAAAAATAAGGACACAAGTACAAGACAAAATATACAAAAGATTATGAACAAAATAGGTAAATCACTTAGACAGAATGGCTCACACTCGTATGCCTAAAATCGCATATTCATATCATCCACAGGTCGACTAAGAACTTCATTTAACAAGCTAAATAGCCTGATACACAGAGTAACAATTATTCTTTTCTGAAGAAAAATGGTTCAAATGGCTCTGAGCACTATGGGACTTAACATCTGTGGTCATCAGTCCCCTAGAACTTAGAACTACTTAAACCTAAGTAACCTAAGGACATCACACACATCCATGCCCGAGGCAGGATTCGAACCTGCGACCGTAGCAGTCGCGCGGCTCCGAACTGAGCGCCTAGAACTGCGAGACCTTCGCAGCCGGCTTTTCTGAAGACGAACTACTTTTTTTATCTGGAATTTGGTTCGACGAGATTCTACAGTCATCCTATTTGTACATTAATATTAAAGTTACAAATGTTTTTCTATGACTTACGACAAAGTTCCTAAATCTGTCTTTGAAATCAACTATATTTTAATACGTCAGTTAAAACAAGCTAGAATCGTTAACATATGAAGTAATACAATTCTAACTCTACGGGATGACATTCCGCAAAGACATCAACAAACCATTGACGGACAGTAACTAATGTATTATAATCTCTTTTAGTATAAATTCAGTAATTGCTGTTTATGTTAATGCTTAGCGAAATACACCTCAGCTGTATTATTGGACATTTATTGTGTTAGACCGGTTTCTTTCGTCGAATATCTTCAGGTCGCTGCAGTTAAATAACACAGGAAATCAGGCTAAAGCTGCAGCATCTTGGCGAGTAAAACGGGCAACTCACGCTGACAGCAACATTGTACTAAATTCTCAGCGGGCAGTGCCGAAATTATGGCAAAAATGCGCTGGTTATCTTACGTAATGTTAAAGACCTAATCCACAAACAGTGATCATAAACATTATGCCGACCGCCTGGCGGAAGTATGGCGAGCAGACGTGGCAGACAGCGTGCAGTAAGCACCATGATATTATTGCACTTGGCCTACCGTGGCCGTTATCGGAAACAAGCGGCGACATTACAATAAACAAGTGCAGTGGTGACTCAACGCACTGTGAATGATTTCAGCTTGTCTTCGTGAAGTATTACGATAAAAACTCACAATAAGCAGATCGAAGCTCCCTTACTCCTAGATGCAATAATATTGTCGTGAACTAAAACAGTATACTACCCAGACCCAGGTCGATCCACACCGGAGGTAAGCGTGTAAACATAGTATTTGACCTCTGCCGAATGCGACAGTCGACTGTGCGGTCATGATGGTTACAAGCAGTGACAAAACCGTAAGTGTGACAAAACCGTAAGTACAGAAATGATATTAAAGAGTACACAATTAATCCAAGGAATTGAAAAGTAGAACAGATCAAAAATTCACAACAGGATTATGCACAATAACATGGAAAGAGGCGAAGGGCTTATACCAAACTCCGTCGTCGTTTGACAGCTACGACAGTATGTGTATAATTATAAAATATAGTTGCAAAATAATTATATAAAATATATCAGGAACTATACCTATGATCTCATAGAACTATCATAACTCACTAATAACGTACTTACGAAAGACGCATTGTATTTGTATAACAACTTCTATTAGGACTTCTGAGATTTTATTGCTGAAAATCTTGCATGAACTGTTTCTTTCCACCTCACCTACTACTGCATACTATAAGAGGTTATTTATGTCCGTGACCATCGCATTGGTGCAGTCACAGAGTAGCGTTTATTACATAGAATTAATACAATGAATCAATGGCTCCCTACGCGTGCCGCTTCACAAAAACTTCCAAAAGACATCCTTGTCCTTCCAGGCACTCACTTCTATCACCAGGCTGTAGTTTTATGTTTGTGTTCTCATCGGCAAGCAAGGAGCAGGCAAATACAGACAAGAAAAGAATAGAGAAAACGCTGTAGATTACGTCGTTAAATCGGATAATTGATGAAGAAGTACCGAATCGAACTGGGGAGAAAAGAAATTATGGAACAACTTGAATAAAGCAAGGAGTGTTTCTAGTAGTATGATGCAACAGGGAATAGCCAATCTGGTAAAGAAAGAAAGTATATGAGTTTGTTCGTGGGAAGGGGGGAAGAGGGTTTGTCGGACTACACCAGATGCAAGTGGATGTGGGTTGTAATAGTAATTCAGACGTGAATATGTCTGTTTGTACATGATAGCCTAGGGCGGAGAGCTGCATCAAATCTGTCTTCGGACTGGAGACTAAGAAAATGTGGAAAGAACGAATGGGGAAAAGGTATATCCAGTGCCAGTATAAAGCGCACTACCTTCGAATAGCTCCAAGTTGGTTGACCATCTTAATGACTCCACATTCGAGGTCAAGTCGTCATCACTTTATGACAAACATCAAGGGGGGAGGGGGGAAGGGAGGGAGGTTTGGGGTTTAATCTGTTATAGTTACTCAGTCACGAAGTGCCCAGATTAAAATGGGTCTGAGACAGAGATGTAATGTTTCGCCAATAGCGTTCAATCTATACATGGAAGAAGCAATGGCGGAAATAAAAGAAAGGTTCAAGAGTGGCAATGACATTCAAGGTGAAAGGATGTCAATGATAAGACATTGATGTCATCAGTGAAATTGAAGAAGAATTACAGGATCTGTTGAATGAAATGAACGCTCTGATGAGTACAGAACGTGGACCGAGAGTAAATCGAAGAAAGACGAAAGTAACAAGAAGTAGCAGAAATGTAAACAGCGGGAAACTTAACATTAGAGTTGGTGAACACGAAGTAGGTGAAGTTAAAGAAGTCTGGTATAGGCGACAAAATGGCCTATAACGTACAGAGCAACGTGGAAATAAAAAGTAGATTAGCGCTGACAGAAAGGACATTCCTGGCCAAGAGAAGTCTACTGGTATCAAATATAGGCCTTACTTTGAGGAAGAAATTTATGAGAATGTGCGTTTGGAGCGCAACGTTGTATGGTAGTGTAACATGGATTGCGGGAAAAGCGGAACAGAATGGAATTGAAGCATTCGAGATGTGGTGCTACAGAATGTTGAAAATAAGATGGACTAATAACGTAAGGAATAAAGGGGTTCTGTGCAGAAGCGGCGGGGAAAGGAACTTATGGAAAACATTGACAAGAAGAAGGGACTGGATGATAGGACATCTGTTAAGATATTAGGGACTAACTTCCATGGTATTGGAGGGAGTTGCAGAGCACAAAAACTGTAGAGCTTGACAGAAAATGGAATATATCCAGTAAATAACTGCGGGTTGTGGGGCAGCGGGTGGAATAATTGTTAATGTATGTTCCTATTATTTATTTAATGCTGTTGTTTGCCATTCTCAACACTGGCTCTCTAACTACAATATTGGCAACCAGAAAGTGATTAGCAAAACGTGAAGCCTGTAATTAGAATTCCTAGTGCCCACTTCATCGGAGAAATACATTTACAGCTACAGCTTATAGCTCTGAGGAATTAGGAGATTGTCTGGGATTCATAATCAAAAACCATTCTCTCTAAAATGTTCTCTATATTCTGAAAGTCACAGACCAAAAAGAATCCACACAATCCAACTACCAGAGCAGTTCAGAATCTAATGCGCTGATGCAACTATAACTGTTCAAATTAAATGTTTAAGTGAATGCTCGCCATAATTTGATGATAATGTTCATCAAACGCCACGCTAATAATGGTAGAATGTCTGTCCTGCTGCGGCACGTGAAAATACGACATATGCAAACTGAAGATAGATTATTAAAGTCATCCCAGAATTAACACTTCACTCGGAAACGATTTCATGGTTACGCGTATCCCGAGTAACTTATTACGGCATCCGAGGCTGTTTATAGCAATGATACCCACTCGTCGCGACTCCCGGCACAGGTGGTGCGCTAATCAGCGTCTGGAGAGAACTGGGGTCTTCTGCCTTCTTCACACAGCTTTCTTACATATAAAGCCGTGGTGCGGACGGCTAAGGGAACGCCTGATCAAATCTGCTCTCCCGACTAGCCGCTGGGCTAGTAATGCACCACTTTAAGTTATCGAATAAATCATTGCTTCCTTTGCTGATGGCCGATGAAGCTCTCAATTTAAATGTGCAATCAGCACACAGGTAAGTAATCATAATAAAAGTCTGACGTGGCTAAGTCAAATATTTTGGGCGAGAGAATTAATTTAATTACACTACACGCAGTAGACGAGCTCTGAACTTGCCCTTTGGAGATACGCTATCGCTATAGTTTTATAGTTATTCAGTTGAAACTTCTCACATCTTTATGATTATAGCGGATCGCCCTTCTACTTAATTTTAAACATCCTAGCTTTATTTATTCGCCTACTTAATCTATCTTGCTTCCTTAATTTTTAAGACAAAACCAGAAAATCATGAATTTCAACTAAAATTTTAATTTGTGAGATCCAGTGTACTGTTTCTACTAAATTATTATGCAAAGGAATCTAAATATAAATTTTTAAGTTTATAGCTCTTTTCTGTTGCGCCAATGATTTTTACGGAAAAACGTCCAAATTTCGAAAATGGTTAAAGTTATTGAACTTAATTTCAACACATATTGATTTAGTATTACTCCTGACATGCTAGAAACGTTTCAGGTTATTTACTTGATTTTTGAAAGTTTTGCGCAACATTTATGACGTCAGAGCTAGTTACAGCGGACTGGCTGGCACACAATGGAAAGACTGATGTGAATTTTATAAGGCGTGAGTAGGCTGCTTCCCTACAGGGTGTAGGTTGCAAGTGTTGCTCTGAGATGAAGAGGTTGGCACAGGAGAGGATTCGTGGTGGGCCACATCAACCTGGTCAGAAGACCGATGATTCGAAAAAATGAAACTAAAATAAAACAAAAGAATTATAATAAAAATATAAAATTAAAACTAGTAGGTCAAGTTCTGTTAATGAAAATTTTGGTCACCATCAGGAAGCGAACCAGCTACCTCTGGATCGAGTGTTAATGTACTAGTGTATATTAAAGACTTTGTCTAGGGAGTAATACGGCAGATTGAAACTCCCTAATGATTCATTATGAGGCACGCTCGGAATGCTCAACTGTAAATGGTCTGATGTGAGAGGCAAATCTCCAGGTCAAGACAATTGCTTGTATAAAATTCACAGGTAGTGATACAGCGGAACGCTGTTCGTCAAACGGAAATAACAGTTTTGTGTTTACAGAAAAGAAATGCCTCAGATGAGGAAGAGTGGGCGGAGATTCACAGCACGCTCTACCCCATTACGAGTTAGGCGTTTTACTCATCCGTCTTCCCGCTCGCTGGGTGTGTTATGACGGAAGAGACAGTGGGACTTCAATTTGTAACACGAAAAGGTGCAAAAACCTGTTGAGGGCTATCATATTAGCTTGATTCATGAGCAGAAATGATCCATAGGCGAGGAGGCGAGACCGCGGGCGAGCGAGATGAATGCTGATCGGGGAGCTAGTTAAGCTGTCAAAAGCGGGGGCTTCATGTTTTAAACAGACTCGACAGCCGCGGGCGAAAGGCCTAGCGACTGTTCGCAGCAGGCGAGCTTTCTTGTGGCAGCAGCCTGTCTGTCATAACGTCGAAGCACCACCCGCCGTCGTAAAGGCGGACTTCCAATAGCAGACTCTCTCTTTCTGGGGGTCCCCCCTTAGTTCCGTCTTGCATAAAGGTCTCATGACCAAACCACCTGAAAATAATTCATATTTGCATTTTTTTCATTTCCGCTATATTTTCTTAACTTCAGTTTCTGAGTTACAGTAATGTACGGTAACACACTTTTGAAAAGAAAAGTTAAAGCGGCCGTCAGCCTGACGGTTGGTTCGAACACCACAGTACTTGGCAAGGCGTGGTCCTGTTGGAGGTGATATGTTTGTTTATACGGCGATCTTCCGCTGTTACAGTCAATTATTATTGGTTTTTATAAGACGTAAAAACCAATAATAACTGGTGCGGGTGGTATGTAGTTGTCCTCTTCCGACCTTTGAACTAACTTATCCAGCAAGATGTAAGGAGACCTACAGTTTAAAGCACACTCCAATCCACGGTGCAACGCAGCATTTTTCGCTTAAATAAAAGTTACCAGAGGTGAAATACCTGGTAAGTCACAAATAAAAATCAGAGATCTTTGCATCCATAGTCAGTCACTTCACCCCACAATCACGGAACCACTGGTAACTGTGACACGGCGCAATACTTTGATTATGTATATTATTGTATAAATATTGTAACGTACTTTTTTTTGAGTCATCAGTCTTCTGCTTGGTATGGTGCAGTCCGCCACGAATTCCTCTCCTGCGCCACCCTCTTCATCTCAAGAGTAGCACTTGCATCCTATGTCCACAATAGTTCAAAATGGTTCAAATGGCTCTGAGCACTATGGGACTCAACTGCTGAGGTCATTAGTCCCCTAGAACTTAGAACTAGTTAAACCTAACTAACCTAAGGACATCACACACATCCATGCCCGAGGCAGGATTCGAACCTGCGACCGTAGCGGTCTTGCGGTTCCAGACTGCAGCGCCTTTAACCGCACGGCCACTTCGGCCGGCACACAATAGTTGTTGGATGTATTCCACTCTATCTTCTCTTACAGTTTTTACCCTCTACTGCACCCTCTAGCACCATGTTCAAGGTTGCTCCCTGATGACTGAGTGTATTTCCTATCATTCTGTCTTGTTCCTTTCCTCGACGATTTTTCCGAGAACCTCCTATTTGATTATCTTATCAGTCCACCCATTTTCAACATTTTTTTTATTGCGTCACATCTCAAACGCTTCGATTCTCTTCTGTTACCTTTTTCCTACTATCCATGATTCACTTCCTTTCAACGCTGTGTCCTAAAAGTAGATTCCCAGAAATTTCTTCCTCAAATTGAGTACTATCTTGGTCAAGAATGCTCTCTTTGACTTTGATACTCTGCTTTTCATATCCGCGGTCCTCCGTCCATCATCGGTTATTTTGCTTCCTAGATTGTAGCATTCCCTAACTTCGTCCATTTAGGAACCACCAATTTTGTTAAGTTTCTCACTATTCTCATATCTGGTACTTCTCATTAGCTTCGAATTTTTTCGATTTACTGTCAGCCCACATTGCGTACTCATTAGACTGTTCATTCCATCCTGCAGATTCTGTAATTCTGCTTCACTTTCACTGAACACAGAAATGTCACCGTGAATCGTATCACTGATATACTTTCATCCTGAGTCGTGGCTTCTTCGATGTATAGTTTGAACAGTGGGGGTGAAAGTCCTCATCCCTATATTACACCCTTTTTAATGCGAGCGTTACATTCTTGGTCTTTGGACCTTATTGTTTGCTGTTGGTTCTTGCACATACTGTGTATCATCCATTTTTCCCTAAAGCTTACTTCTGTTTTCCTCATAATTTTCAACCTCTTACAAAATTTCACACTGTCGAACGCTTTTTCTAAGTCGACAAATCCTATGAGACTGTCCTGATTTTTGTTCATTCTTGCTTGCGTTATCAAACGCAACATCCAAACGCCCCATTGGTACTTTTAACGTTTCTAAAACAAAACTGATCATCATCTAAAAGACCCACAATTTTCTTTTTCATGCCACTTCAAAAATTGAGGGGAATTCGCAGTTTTGGGATCCTTTGAAGGTGTGACATGCCACTGGATGTTGACTTAATGAAAACCAAATGTTTATTTCAACATAAGAACTGCCAGGATTGGCTAATATGAATAAACTGGAGGTTAGAGGGAGAAATTCGAATGCGCTTATGAGGACTCAGGCCACGGGCGAAAGAGAGAGAGAGATGGAAAGAGAGTGGAATGCCTATTTTCAGTCTTAAACGGTAGGATGTGGATTACTGGTTACCTGTGTAAAGAATATCGCAGGAAAGGGCAGCAGCGTTTTTGAGGAACAGTTTTACCCGTCGGCACTCAGAAGATCCGTAAAGTGCGAAAACACGGAAATACGAGTTTTTCTTTTAGCCAACACTCGGTACAAAGTTACTTCTTCGGAGAGAACCTTCAAGACTTCTTCTAACTACTACTAACCACTACAGCTTTCAACTCCATTACTTCACTTCCGAGTCTTCACCGCCAGGGTTCGCCGCCAGAGCAAATGTTATCAACGGACTTAGAGAGATTTTGAGCCGATCTGCACTTAGCCGTTGTCGACGGTCGTTGATATGCCACAAGTGACTGATTCTGTAGCCACTTCAGCCTCCACCTACAATTTACTACGGTGAGATCAAGCAGCAACCATGAGACGATACTTAGGGGCATTGAATTAATTTTATAGAATTTCATAACCTCAAGCCTCACTCTGCAGACTTGCATTCAGCTTGAATGCCCTGATTGCTTTCAACTCCAAACACGGGTTCAACACATTCTCATCTTTAGTTCTATGTACCTTTTCTATTAGTATCATGCTAAATCAAGGTACAATTTCGGAAATGCAGCTTATTCGTTGACACAGTTACTGGAAACCCAGACTCTTAATCAGGCGTACTTCTTGTCAATTATTTTATTTAAGTAAACCAAAGTGAATACTGATTTTGTTTCATTCAGTAATCATTTAATTCCTAATGCATTATCTTGGAGGTTGATTAAGTAACACTTGTCAGATACAGGGACGAATTTCCACATTTCCAGCTTTGAATCACACTACCACAAGCTAGTGAAGTTCTAAGGTGGAGTCACTCTGCTACTTCCTGCTTTCCAACTTTGGTGACTCTAGCTACCCTTACTGATTAACGTCATCTCTCTGCATCATATTCAGATTCATCATGTTGCACTGCAAGAACGATGCTAATAACATATCACTTATAACAATATCCATCCACATTGCCTTAACTTGCAGTATATCTCAGACCTCCTTGCTTGTTCCCTCTTTAGTAAAACTATTAAATCATTTACCCTGTTTATATTTACCCAATTTACTACTTCCGCTCTACAAGATCTGAATGACAGCTGGCCGCCCTGCACTGACTGTTGCAGTCACTTGGCTCCATGAGACTCTGCTTCCCCAGGGTTTGTTTTCCTTTATGGCCATCAGTGAACTTTCATCCCACTCTGCCCCACCTCAGCTGGCGACTGAGGTCAGCGTTTTGTCCAACCACGCTGATCACAAGATAAGCAAAAGCCCCTGGTGCTGGCTCACGTTGATGTTAGTGCTTAGGCTCCAAATGCCACCTCTCTCTGACCTGGCACATCCTGGGCCAGGCCACTGATTTCGAACATCCTCAGACACAGCGCCAGTGCATGGCCCTTAGTGATGGGCCACAGAATTGACAGCCGCCTTCACACTGCAGCCTTGGCACAGGCATCCAGGTGATGTGCCCGTGACACTTCCATGCTTCCAACCACTCCAGTAAGGTTCAGCGTGGCGCTGCCTCTGCCTTGTCACAACCACACGCGCCCTCTGGCGAAACAATAACGACTGACCCGTGCATATGCAACCGGCAGGGCGGGATGGAAGTGTAACGTGCCACGAAATTTCAGAGTCTTATGGCAAACCTTCAGGTGTACGAGGGAAAATCAAAGTTTTAATTCAACTCCTTGCGGGTGATTTTTACGTGCCAAGAGCGTACAGCGCAGGCGCCGAGAGGTGGCACCGCCAGCACAGTTAAACTGTGCGCTCGAAGTGCCGGCCTTATGATAGAGTTGGCGAGTGTGGCATCCAGTTCCCACTAACGATAGTGCAGACTCACTGCGTGCCCGAATTTGGCAGCCCAGCAGGATTACAGAAAGAGAAAACTCATCTGTGACACCTCAACTGGCAAGTCACCATCTTTCCTACCTGCTGATTCCCACTGGCAGACCTTTGATGCATCCACAACCTGTGCCACTCTCACAGTGAGGCTTCTACCCAGCTAGTTACCCATTGCTATGTGTGGTCTGACGTCGCTCAGACCGCTACAGCTGGGCCTACTGCTGTGTTGCTTATCAGCATACTAAGGTTGGCCGGCATGTCCATGTTCCAATTGGTGATATACCTAAGGCTGCAGAAATGTTTGGCGACGTTCGTATTGACATTGTTGGTCCCCATCCCACATCAGATGGTCAGTGGTACATTTTAACTGTCGTCATTTACTTCACACAGTGGTCAGAGGCGACACCAATTTGCGACATCTTGGGAAAAATTGTGGCATGAACATTCTTGACCACTATGGATTGCTCATTTCGGTTTCCCACTCCACATCACTACCTGTCCCAGAACGCAATTTGAATCAAAGTTTAAAGATTGACCTTCAGTGTTTTAGTGGCTGAGTTTGACAATGGTGAGCCTCTCCAGATACCTGGAGAATCTGTTGAGCCCTCTGTCTCTGACAACCTGACCTTCCTGGATGGACTGTGCCGCCGCGCGACCGCTACAGTCGCAGTTTCGAATCCTGCCTCGGCCATGGATATGTGTGATGTCCTTAGGTTAGTTAGGTTTAAGTAGTTCTAAGTTCCATGGGACTGATGACCTCAGAAGTTAAGTCCCATAGTGCTCAGAGCTATTTAAACCATTTGATGGACTGTGCCCCCATATTTTGTGCTTTCGTTCTCAACCCGGCTCTTCGCATGGCACCCCATCTTACACCATCCATTTAGATTTTGCCATTGCCACAAATGTAATGATCTGTGTTGAGGGGATCAGGTCTCTTCTCCGGTCTCGCAAGACTGTTGGATGAGGAAACCATACACTGGATAGCCATCAATGGGAATACTCAGACTGTGTCGTTGGATAGTGTAAAGCTAGCCTACAGCTTATCATCTAAGCTCACCTCTACAAATGCCCCCCCCCCCCTCAAACACCACCCCCACTACTACGTTCCACTGAGGCAGAACAACCAACGATTCAAGATCATCAGTCCCAATCAGGGCAATGAGATGTGCTTGCCAACCCAATTCACCTCCATGCTCCACTACTCCCAGGGGGAGGGAGTGGACTGTTTGGTAACTGCCATCTGCAGTTATGAAGCCATGAACTTACAGTGCAGGCTGATAGGTGTTGCTACCAGCACAGTCAATCAAGTTCTGAGCTTATAGCATTTGTCACAGTTCAGTGCTATTAGTATGCTGATGTGCCAGCTGATACAAAAACATAAACATAGGATCCTAGCGACAGAGCATCCAGGTCCTACTGACTGTAGTATTGGCTCACTGTCTGCCCAAATTTGCAAGCCCAGAAGGTTTAAAGAACAGAGGAGTCTGAGGTGTTCCCACTTCTCCAACTTCACTGTTCCCACACCTATACCAGACTTCACAATTCTGGTTCAATGTGAGTGCTGCCATGGCGCTGCAATTTTCACTCGTTCCCCCGAGCAATGGGTTGTGCAGTGTAATCAGTGGTTGCCTGTGCTGTGGCAAATGATCAATGATCGTTTGAGCAATGGGTTGTGTACTGTAATCAGTGATCGCCTGTGCTGTGGCAAGTCCATTGGTCACCCAATCGATGGGTTGGATAATGGTTTTTTGGGTCACCTGAACTGTAGGATTTTGATGCGATTCCAGTGGTCACTTGAGTGGTGGATTGTGATGTGAACTCAGTGATCGCCCAAGCGCTGGATTGTGAACGGTGTTTGTAATGGTTCCTCATGCAATGGCCGTTTGTTTAGTCACGAAGTCGTCGCCTCTGTGAGAGGTAATGTTCTGTGACAGTGTGGCCATTTCACTGTCTTGTCTCTTGTATAAAGGGCAGTCAGTAAATGTTGAGTTACTGAGCAACTACATCTGTCCTACTCCCATGTAAAAGATCCCAAATATACGTCCAAACACCAACCCATTGAACTACACACACACACACACACACACACACACACACACACACACACACACAGTAAAGCACTACACTTGCAAAAATATATGTGGGAAGCATATATACATCCTAATCTCCTTCTCCCTCTTCTCTCTGTCCATTTACTCTTCCCCATCTTTTTGTCTATCTCTTCATCTCCTTCCTCTCGCTGTTTGTCTCCTCCTCTCCTCCCCCCATATCTCTCTCCATCTTACCCTCACCCCTCTCTGTCCATCTTCTACTTCTCACTCTCTCTGTCCATTTTCTCCCCTTCCCCTGTCTGCCTATCTCCCCTTTCCCTCTCTCTCTCACCCACACTAAACCTTGTTTACTGTTTCACAAATGAAAACTTGATTGGGAAATGATTAGAATGAATGGTAATTTGGTTGCAATCATTAGTATGAGTGGTATGGAAGAGGCCTCTCCATATGCTGTGTCTGTGAGGGTAGTAACCTCAATTATATTATTTCTGAGTTTTAATCTTTGAATGGGTAGGATTACAAAGTTTTGGATGATACATATTCCATAGTAATATTATAATTTTAAGTCGATGTGCTATAAATGCAATTTCCCTCTTTCATCTTAGAAATGACTGCGAAGAAGACAGCATAACAGCACACTATCGAGTATACAATTTTTGTTTAAAATTATATGTAAGAAGATAGAATATATGTGAAAGAAACAGTTTGTCTAATGCTTTAAATGGCTAGCCATGTAAGTTAAAACTGATCGCGAGAAAGAAAATGAAACCATACATTTTCACAGCACAGCATTTTCTTTCTCACAGTCGGTTTTAACAGAAAATCTGTACAGTAAAATTTTAAAAATATATATAGCGCGTGTCCCTCATAATATTTGGTAGATTACTGTGTAAAGGTTCGAAGCAAAACTATCAAGAAATTTTCGAGATTTTTTGCTAACATCGCTTCCTATTTATATATTAAATGTATATTTATGTACTTCATATATATAAATAATATAGAGCCAAGGTCTGAATGTTTATTAGACATTGTCTAAAAATTTGAAATAAATTGCTCAACAACTTTTTGAGATTTTTGGTAATGTCGTTTCCCCTTCATATACTAAATATTTATTTGCATAACAAACGCCTTTAAAAAATATTTCCATTATGTGTCCAAAAATTTATCAACATACTGGTTAAAAATAGGAAACAAATTGGTTAACAACTTTTCGTGGTTTTAATAACAACATTTACATTTACGTAATACATATATATTTGTGCACCATACACATTAAAAATGAGTAACCTATGCCCTACTGAACATTTATTGGGATATGGAGCATCATGTGAAAATGTGAAGTAAATTGTCAAGAGATTTTCGGGATTTTCGGTAACAAAGTTTCCGCCTTTGTATGTATACACACAATTCATGTCTGTCAGAATGTTTATTAGGGAATCATGTAAAAATTTAAAGTAAACCGATCAATATATTTCGAAACAACAACTTAAAACAACGACTTGTCTTTATACAATACTATAAATTTATGTACCATAAATATTAACTACATATGTAGCCTACATCCGTCTTAGTATTTATTAGAGTACTGGGTAAAAATTTGAAGTAAACTGTTGAGGAACATTTTGCGGTTTTTTCCCTTCATGTAGTACATATATTTATGTACCATTTATATTAAAATATGTCGCCTTTTTGCACCGGAATGTTTATTAGAGTATCATGTAAAAATGTGAAATAAATCGATCTAGAAAATTTGGAGAATTTTGCTAATAGTGTTTCTCTTTTATATAGAATGGATACATATTTGTATACCGCACATATCCAAAAAAGATAATGTATGCTCCTCTGTACGTTTATGAGAGTAATGCAAAAATATTTTGAATAAATCGATCAAGAAGTTTTCGAGAGTTTTTGTGACAGCAGAGTACATACATATACATTTTACAAAATGTATAGCCTATGTCTGTCCGAACGTTTATTAGAGTATCGTGTAAAATTTGAAGTAAATCAAGCAAGAATTTTAGGAGGTTTTTGGTAACAAAGTTAAACTACAACTTGACTTTATACAGTGGTACAGATATATAGGTATGTGGAGGGGAGTGCATGCATTTGCGAGTGTGTGTAAGTTTGTTATTATCCATACATTCAATTATATTATGACATGTAGTATTTCCAGGATAAATCTTTTACTCAGCAGCTGAGAATGTGCCGATATTCAGACTTGTTGAAGAGTAAAACTATGTGCCTGATCGAGATAGGAAGCTGGAACTTTGGAAAGATTGAGTTCCCGCATACATTCAATTTTAATGTCACTAAGTGTTAAAAAAGTGCACAGTCCGCTATAGTGTGAAAGATTCATTCTATAACCAACCTGTAGGCTGTGGCTAAGGCGTTTCCCCATGATGTCCCTACTTCCAACAAGGTTGGCAGGACATCTCCGGCGAAATTTGGTAGAACTGAAGTTGTGATTACAGATTGTTGAGTCATGTTAGACGGTGTAGGAGGTAGGTGGAGGAGAGTGGGGTTGGGAATGCCTGAAGTGAAAAAAATATAAAGACAGGGGGAAATGACAGAGCCTTGAGGGCCACTTGCGGTGTGGTGAGACATGCGGGACCAGCTGTGTTGATTGTGATTCACGTAGGACAGTGGTGAAAGCAGGCTGCTATAAGGCAGACGTAGTTAACTGGGAGTGCATATGTTTGTAACTTGAAAAGCGGTGCAGAGTGCCAAATCTGGTCAAAAGCTTTTTCGATGTCAAGGAGACAAATGTGATGGTAAATTTCCATTCAATTAGTTGATGGGAGAAAGGTGATTAGGACTGCGAAGTTTGACGTCGACGGAATACTTGGGACGAAAGCCACAATGTGTGTTGGGAAGGGGTAGATAAATAGCAAGGTGTTGATGGATTCTTTGGGTATGGATAGTATCAAGGACTTTGTTGAAAACTGACGCGAGGCTGATGTGTCGATAGGATGAGATCTGTTTGTGAGGTTTCAGGAAGACGAGGATTTCGGGTGTTTTCCGTTACTCTGGTTGATAACCTGTGTAGAGGAAGAATGGTATTGTAGGAATGGTAAGATTTTTCTGATAGACTATAGCACAACTCTTGAGATGGCTGTAGGTAATGGTATCGTGACCAGGTGCAGTGTTTCGCTTTTAAGCGAATGTTTTTATAATGTCTTCAGCTGTTATGGTATTTTTAATTCTGTTCGTGGAGTGCTGTGGCATAGCTGTATTTGTGCATATATGCATAGGGATCCGTCGAGTGATCAAAGCTGGGAATATGTGAGATGGTTAAACGGTCTGAACTGTTCTTTACTAAAAAGATTCCGATTTACTACCGCTATTCTATTAAAACTGTTTTTGAAAGAGCTGCAGGGACAGTCATTCGCCTACATGTCCAATAGTGATTTAGACAGTGCCCTACAACAAAACACGCAACTGATACCTTCCTCGAACTTGACAGTTACTGTAGCTTGTAGAATTTGAAAGTGCTTTACTGCACCTAACACCTAAAGGTTCTCTAGCAAAACTTTCGCTAAAATACCTCTAAAAGTGTTGGGATTAAAGCACCATCCAACTGTCCATTTAATCCAACCCCTAGACAGTCTGTTTTTATCCTGAACTAATGTGACTCTGATATTACCTAGCAGATTAAATCTATCTCTGAGAGAGATTGTCTGTATTCGCTGATACGGGAAAAAACATACTTCAATCACATAACAAATAAATACATATAAATGAGACTTATAAACAGATAAAATATTTACAAATATTATGTGTTAGAATTCAACACGTTCGTGATGATAAACTTTAATTATTAAGAATTGTAGTCAACAAACAAGTAAATGATCATTGATTGAAATAAAGTTAACTTCCGCTCTGAAGAATGAGTGATGACCTGTTTTGAAATGACGCAGCTATAAACAGTTTCGACTTCAAGTCGTCGTTACGTGATTACAAATCCCTCGAGTGTTTCTTTAATTACCCGAATTCACAGCATCAGCAGAATAAAGTTGTTCCTTCTTTATCCCCAGTGTCCTCAAAATATCGTTAGTTAAATTATAACGGTTTCCTCAACACACTTTGTCCTGACATCTACGTAAAGTTCTGACATTGAAATTGCACTTAACAGCACAAATGTAACTTTGGTTTAAGATATTACTGAAGGAGAAATGTTAAAAGGTGAACTGAAAATTGACTTGAACCTACGTAACGTATTTTACTAATATTTGTTTTTAGGAGTTCATTTATATTGATGCTTCGTAGCAATGGAATGACGGTTGACAGTCAAGACTGTGATTGTAGAGATACGAGTTCGACAGCTTCCTGCCAGAGACGACTGCTGCAAGATCTCTGGTACCGACGCTCCGTTGTCTCGCCAATCGCTGGTCCACCAGAATACTCCATAAATAAAACTTCACTGGTCAAAATGCAGAATGGGACAAGGCCAGTCGAATTAATTTAATACCAAGAACGCAGATTTACAGAAACAGCAGTGGCAGGCCGGCCGACCATCAACACCGGCGTGCTGACCGCCCGTTTATTTTTCGCTTCACCAAAATTAAACCGTTCAAGAGCCCGGCCCCCTCGCAATTTCTAAACAGTTTTGAGAATACCAAAGTAGACCAGAGACAGCTCACTGTCCCAAAGGAAGGGAGCCCGTTTCACACGTAACATTCAGCTTAACTCGCAGTTGCTACGCATCATAGTTCACCATCGCTCCACAACTGTCTCCTACTAACATTATTCACAGATATTAATTTCCCTAACGGGCCGAGGCTCCTAAAATTAAAAATAATTTACCTACACAAATGGAATTAACATTACACAATAAATAGTAATATTGATTTTTCGTAATACATTACATTGTATCTGTATATACAGAATCCTCACAATCCGTACAAAGACTATCAGACCAATTGTGTGATTGGATTGAAGAGTTTCTAGATAAGAGAACGCAGCATGTCATTCTCAATGGAGAGGACTTCCGAAGTAAGAGTGATTTCAGGGGTGCCGCAGGGGAGTGTCGTAGGACCGTTGCTATCCACAATATATATAAATGACCTTCTGGATAACATCGGAAGTTCATTGGGGCTTTTCGCGCATGATGCTGCAGTATATCGAGAGGTTGTAACAATGGAAAATTGTACTGAAATGCAAGAAGATCTGCAACGAATTGACGCATGGTGCAGGGAATGGCAATTTAATCTCAATGTACACAAGTGTAATGTGCTGCGAATACATGGAAACAAAGATCCTTTATCATTTAGCTACAATATAGCAGGTCAGCAACTGGAAGCAGTTAATTTCATAAATTATTTGGGAGTAGGCATTAGGAGTGATCTAAAATGGAATAACCATATAAAATTAATCGTCGGTAAAGTAGATGCCAGACTGAGATTCATTGGAAGAATCCTAAGCAAATGCAGTCCGAAAACAAAGGAAGTAGGTTACAGTACACTTGGTCGCCCACTGCTCACCAGTGTGGGATCCGTACCAGATAGAGTTGATAGAAGAGATAGAAAAGATCCAACGGAGAGCAGCGCGCTTCATTACAGGATCATTTAGTAATCGCGAAAGAGTTACGGAGATGACAGATAGACTCCAGTGGAAGACTGTGCAAGAGAGACGCTCAGTAGCTCGGTACGGGCTTTTGCTGAAGTTTCAAGAACATACCTTCACTGAGGAGCCAAGCAGTATATTGTTCCCTCCTACGTATATCTCACGAAGAGACCATGAGGATAAAATCAGAGAGATTAGAGCCCACACAGAGGCATACCGACAATCTTTCTTTCCACGAACAATACGAGACTGGATTAGAGGGAAGAACCGATAGAGGTACTCAAGGTACCCTCCGCCACACACAATCAGGTGGCTAGCGGAGTATAGATGTAGATGTAGATCGAAGATAAGCAATGTTAACAGAAGAAAGAGAATAAGCATAAAAAAGGAAAATGCAGACTGACTTCATTAATGTTTTACAGAAATCTAAACGATTAGTAGTAGCAGGTGTCCAGTAAAACTACATTAGCTGAATAAGCCCATCACACACTGAACGTGTCTTTCAGGTAGGATGCAAAGTTGTTGCTTTTGGTGAGGTTTTCAGAAAATGTTCCGTCGTTATATAGGATAAGATACGTGGGACTGGGGTTGTTTCCGAAGAAACTAAGGAATATGTTTGGTGTAGTGAAGGCCTTGTGCTAGTACCGACATCGGTTAGCTATGTCGCTGGAGCTATCGGTGGTGTGTTAGCGTCTGCCGGTCACGATTTCGAAGAAAGTCTTTGCGGACACGACGAGGTATTTGGAGCAGGGCAAGAGCACGTGGAGGGAGAGTAGGGCGGTCATAGTTAGATACGGGGAATGGAATATGATTAAAAATTGCGTCTGAGATGGTGTGTTGTGGGAAATCAGGAGTTTGAAGACTGGAGCCATGGCTTTGGATTAGGGTATGGATGTGGGCGGCTACAGGTGGGTTTGAAGTTTGACACATGATATGAAATCTGGAGAAGGACAGAAAGGTGGTCACTCCCATTTCGATGTACGACTTTTAGTGTGGTGCGCCTCAGGAGCTTTTATTTTTTTATTTTTATTTTTATTTATTTTTAGTCTGTAGTCAGCCTTCTGACTGGTTTGATACAGCCCGCCACCAATTCCTCTCCTGTGCCAACCTCCCAACCTCCTCATCTCAGAGTAGCACTTGCAACCTACATCCTCAATTATTTGATGGATGTATTCCAATCTCTGTCTTCCTCTACATTTTTGCCCTCTACAGCTCCGTTTCGTACCATGGAAGGTATTTCCCGATGACTGAACAGTGTCAGTGTTTTGTACTATTGCTTTCCTCTCCGATTCTAAGCTGAACCTTCTCATTCCTTACCTTATCAGTCCACCTAATTTTCAACATTCATCTGTAGCATCACATCTTAAATGCTTCGATTCTCTTTTGTTCCGGTTTTCCCATTCTCCACGTTTCAGACCCATACAATGCTGTGCTCCAAACGTACATTCTCAGAAATTTCTTCCTCTAATTAAGGCCTATGTTTGATACTAGTAGACTTTCTCGGCCAGGAATGCCCTTTTTGCCAGTGCTAGTTTGCTTGTGACGTTCTCGTTGCTCCGTAAGTCATTAGTTATTTGGTCGACTAGGTAGAAGAATTCCTTAACTTCATCTACTTCGTGACCATCAAACCTGAAGTTTCGTTTCTCGCTGTTCTCATTTCTGCTACTTCTCATTATTTTCTTTTTTCTTCTATTTGCTCTCAACCCATATTCTGTAATCATTAGACTGTTCATTCCATTCAGCAGATCATGTAATTCTTCTTCACTTTCACTCAGGACAGCAACGTCACCAGAAAATCTTATCATCGATATCCTTTCACCCTGAATTTGAATTCCACTTCTGAACCTCTTTTTATTTCCATCATTGCTTCTTCGATGTACAGATTGAACAGTACGGGCGAAAGGCTACGCCACTGTCTTACACCCTTTTTAATACGAGCACTTTGTTCTTCGTCGTACAATCTTATTATTCTCTCTTGCTCTTGTACATATTGTGTGTTACTTGTCTCTTCCTAAAGCTTAACCCTATTTTTCTCAGAATTCCGATCATCTTGCACTATTTTACATTGTCGAACGCATTTTTCAGGTCGACAAATCCTATGAACATGTCTTGATTTTTCTTTAGCCTTGCTTCCATTATCAACCGCGACATCAGAATTGCCTCTAGGGTTCGTTTACCTTTCCTAAACTCAAACTGATCGCCATCTAACTGATTCGGTCTTTTCTTTTCCATTCTTTTGTATATTATTCTTGTCAGCAAGTTGCATGTATAAGCTGTTCAGCTGATTGTACGATAATTGTCGCACTTGTCGGGTTTTGCAGTCTTCAGAATTGTGGGGCGATATTTTTCCGAAAGTCTGATGGTATGTCGCCAGACTCATATATTGTACTTAACAACATGAATAGCCGTTTTGTTGCCATTTCCCCCAATGCTATTAGAAATTTTATGGAACGTTATCTAACCTTTCCACCTTATTTGATATTAAATCCTCGAAAGCTTTTTTATGTTCTGATTCTCCATATCTTCTAAATCGACTCCTGTTTCTTCTTCTATCACATCGGGCAAATCTTCCCTCTCATAGAGGCCTTCAGCGTATTCTTTCCACCTACACGCTCTCTCGTCTGCATTTAACAGAGGGATTTCTGTTGCACTCTTAATGTTACCAACTTTGGTTTTAATTTCACCGAAGGTTTCCTATATGCTGAGACAGTCCTTCCGACAATCATTTCTGTTTTCGACTTCTTCACATTTATCATGCAGCCACTACGTCTTACATTCCCTGCACTTCCTATTTCCTTCATTCCTCAGTGAATTATAGTTCTGTATCTCTGAATTTCCCTGAACGTTTTTGTACTTCCTTCTTTCATCGATCGACTGAAGTATTTCTTCTGCTACCCATGGTTTCCTCGCAGTTACCTTCTGTGTACCTACGGTTTTCTTTCCAACTTCTGTGATTGCCCTTTTCAGAGATGCCCATTTCTCTTCAAATGTACTGCCTACTGGTGTATTCCCCATTGCCGTGTCTATAGCCTTAGAGAACTTCAAGCGTATCTCGCCATTCCTTAGTACCTCGTTATCCGACGTCTTTGCTGTTTGATTCTACCTGACTAATATCTTAAACTTCACTCTGCACTTCGTCACTGCTACATTGTAATCTGAGTCTACATCTGCTCCTGAGCACGCCTTACACTCCAGTACTTGATTTCGGAATTCCTGTGTGACCATGATGTAATCTAACTGAAATCTTCCCGTACCACACGGCCTTTTCCAAGTATACCTTCTGCTCTTGTGGTTCTTGAACAGAGTATTCGCAATTACTAGCTGAAATTTATTACAGAACTCAATTAATCTCTCTCCTCTCTCATTCCTTCTTCCAAGCCCATACTCTGTAACCATGTCTTCTGCTCCTTCCCCTACAACTGCATTCCAGTCCCCCATGACTATTACATTTTCATCTCTTTTTGTATACTGCATTACCCACTCAATATCCTCATACACTTTCTCTATTTCTTCATCTTCAGTTTGCGACTTCAGCACGTATACCTGAACTACCGGTTTCGGTGTTGGTTTGCTGTCGATTCTGGTAAGAACAACCCTATCACTGAACAATTCACAGTAACACAGTCCCTACCCTACCTTCCTATTCATCATTAATCCTACTCCCATTATACCATTTTCATCTGCTGTTGGTATTACCTTATACTCACCTGACCAGAAATCCTTGTCTTCTTCCCAATTCACTTCGCTGTCCCCTAATATATTTAGACTGAGCCTTTGCATTTCTCTTTTCAGATTTTATAGCTTCCCTAGCACGTTCAAGCTTCTGACATTTCGGGCCCCGACAAGTAGAGCGTTATCAGGAGTTTTGGAGGAGGCAATAATAGTATAGGAGGTGGCGTCTAGGTCAGGCCGGGTGTGGGCAGGGATGCGGATTTCGTGACATCGTCAATGTAGATAAACTGATCCCACCATTATTTTTCAGCAAGTGTGTGGAAGTGTAGGTGACGATTGGCAGCTACGTTTGGTCTACATGGGCTAAATAACGATAAGGGATGGAATTTTCAGGGCGGGTATGTCAAATACAAATATCCATTCAGACATAAATACAGCCACCAGCTCAGACATCAAGCGAGTACGAAAGTTGTCCAAGTCATAAGGTAAACGAATAACCAAACCGGCGAAATCTACGAGAGAAATATTTCTTACGTTCATATGAAAAAAAGTGAGGCCATACAAATGCAAGAAATGGATGATGCCGATAAACTGACGCAACCACTGTTTTTCGGCGGGTGTGCGGGACTGTAGGTTAAGATCGTTATTATGTATGTGATAATTGTTTAGTCTATGTGGATTAAGAAATCGTAAGGGATGGGGTGGTTAGAGGGGCTATATCGAATACAAATTTCCGCACAGACATAAACACAGCGACTAGTCCAGACATCACTTGATTAAGAACGGTGTCCAAGTCATATGGGTCACGAATAACCGCAAAACCATTGAAATACTACAAGAGAGGCCTTTCTTACATTCATATGGAAGAGGCCAAAGAGGGACCACACAAACGTAAGAAATGTTGGACACTGATCGTATTCCCTTGGACTAGTGGCGGTGTTTACGTCTGTATGAATATCTGTATGTCAGAATTGCTAGCGGCATATCTAACAAAATAAATTATTTGGCAAATGAAACAGAAATTACCATGATTACATGTGGGTGCGCCTGTGGCTAGCGACCGCACTTATTTAAAGTGATAAAAAATACACCAATCAGCTGCAAATAATGTTTATTGCAGATATCAGTCACTGTTTGGCTATAATCAGTGGGACTATATGTACGTATTACGTAGTTTGGACTTACATATCCTGTGCTGGACACGGCCACACAGAGAAATCTGAATTTGCAACAAACATTATTTGCGACTGATTTCTGTACTCTTTATCACTTGAGAAACAACCATGTTCAACAATTAGACGCCGGCAGCTCGTGGTCGAGCGGTTCTAGGCGCTGCAGTCCGGAACCACGGGACTGCTACGGTCGCAGGTTCGAATCCTGCCTCGGGGATGGATGTGTGTGATGTTAGTTAGGTTCAAGTAGTTCGAAGTTCCAGGTGACTGATGACCTCCGATGTTAAGTCCCATACTGTTCAGAGACATTTGAAACATTTGAACACTTAGTCGCAGGCTTTAGACCCCTCCCGCATCAAATTCCCATTTAAGTAATCGTACTGGTCGAACCGACGATAGCAAAAGGAGCAGCGTGGCTGTAAATTGTTCAGCGTCTTCACTGAACCCGATCTCGTGGAGATCTCAAACTTTGTCAACAATAGGTCGCACAAGCGTTTCGTATACGGTTTTTTTAAGTTTAGATTTATATATCCATCCACGTTTATACTCCACATGCCACATTATAGTGTATGGAGGTGGGTATTTTGTACGCCACTGTCACTTCCTCATTTTTCTAGTCCAGTCGCGACTGGTTCGCGGGAAGAACGATTTCTCTAAGGCTCCGTGTGAACTCGAAACTCTAATCTTACCTTCATAGTTTTACCTTGGAGGAAGGAACGTATCTGGTTTCCTCTTCGCTCTCTGAACTTTAATAGTAAAGCACACCATGATGTATACTCTCGAAATCTGTGCAGTAAACCACACCATGATGTAGAACGCGTCTCTTCCAGCGTCTGCCACTGGAGCTGTCTGAGCATCTCTCTGACTCTTTCGCACTTACTAAATGAACCTGTAATTAACTTGATGTTCTTATTTCGAACTTCTCTATTTCTTTTCTCAATCCCATCTGATACAGATCCCAGACCGACAAGTAAATTTCAAGTATTGCTCGAACAGAGGTCGACTGTTACGCTCCCATCTCTGTGACTGACTATATTTCCTGAGAATTCTTCCATTGAACCTCAATCTGGCATCTGCCTTCGTTTAGTTCTATTAGCTCGTTCCACTTGAAACCGCTCCGTATGCGTACTTCCAGGTGTTTTATGGACGTCTCTGCTCTCAGTAATTGTTCTGCAATCGTCTTATCACACAGTATTGGGTCCGTCTGCTCTTTAGTGCGCTATACGTTACGTGTGTTTTTGTTACAGAGTCAAGTACCACTCCCTGCATCAAGCGTAGATAATCTGTGGATCTTTCTCGACTTCGCTACGAATTTCTAGTGTTGCGGCTTCCGACGTCATCCAGTTTGTCTATTTATGTACGGTGTACTGTGGAAAGATAATCGTCCTATAACAATCCTTTGCGCTATGCCCGAAGATACTTCCATGTATGAAGATTTCTCACTGTTGAGAATGAAATTATTCTGTTTGGCACACACTTTTCAATTCAATCATACATACAGCTGATCAGATATCCCGTGTGCTCGTATTACGTTCATGAGGATGGAGTGGGATACTGTATGGAATGCTTCCTGGATGTCAAGAAACACAGCCTCAACCTGAGCTGCGGTAACTGCTGCCTTCTGGGCCTCGTGTATCAACAGAGGGAGCTGGGCTTTACACGATCCTTGAAATAAACCTCAGTGAACACATAAATGAGGAAGTAAACATTAAATTTAAAATTGGAGCCAGAAGGAAACATACTGATAACAATTACTGGAAGTCGTCCGTAACATCTGTTTCCTATTGCTGCAAAATAAAAGAATATATACACAATTAGAGGCGCTAAACACCAAGGATTTCGCAGCGCTGCAGAAGTCCCTTACTTGCTAGGCCATTCTGCTAAACGCTGCCATGGAGAGCAGATCTACATCTACATTTATACTCCGCAAGCCACCCAACGGTGTGTGGCGGAGGGCACTTTACGTGCCACTGTCATTACCTCCCTTTCCTGTTCCAGTCGCGTATGGTTCGCGGGAAGAACGACTGCCGGGAAGCCTCCGTGCGCGCTCTAATCTCTCTAATTTTACATTCGTGATCTCCTCGGGAGGTATAAGTAGGGGGAAGCAATATATTCGATACCTCATCCAGAAACGCACCCTCTCGAAACCTGGCGATCAAGCTACACCGCGATGCAGAGCGCCTCTCTTGCAGAGTCTGCCACTTGAGTTTATTAAACATCTCCGTAACGCTATCACGGTTACCAAATAACCCTGTGACGAAACGCGCCGCTCTTCTTTGGATCTTCTCTATCTCCTCCGTCAAACCGATCTGGTACGGATCCCACACTGATGAGCAATACTCAAGTATAGGTCGAACGAGTGTTTTGTAAGCCACCTCCTTTGTTGATGGACTACATTTTCTAAGCACTCTCCCAATGAATCTCAACCTGGTACCCGCCTTACCAACAATTAATTTTATATGATCATTCCACTTCAAATCGTTCCGCACGCATACTCCCAGATATTTTACAGAAGTAACTGCTACCAGTTCAAAATGGCTCTGAGCACTATGGGACTCAACTGCTGTGGTCATAAGTCCCCTAGAACTTAGAACTACTTAAACCTAACTAACCTAAGGACATCACACACATCCATGCCCGAGGCAGGATTCGAACCTGCGACCGTAGCGGTCGTGCGGTTCCAGACTGAAGCGCCTTTAACCGCGCGGCCACTCCGGCCGGCAACTGCTACCAGTGTTTGTTCCGCTATCATATAATCATACAGTAAAGGATCCTTCTTTCTATGTATTCGCAATACATTACATTTGTCTATGTTAAGGGTCAGTTGCCACTCCCTGCACCAAGTACCTGTCCGCTGCAGATCTTCCTGCATTTCGCTACAATTTTCTAATGCTGCAACTTCTCTGTATACTACAGCATCATCCGCGAAAAGCCGCATGGAACTTCCGACACTATCTACTAGGTCATTTATATATATTGTGAAAAGCAATGGTCCCATAACACTCCCCTGTGGCACGCCAGAGGTTACTTTAACGTCTGTAGACGTCTCTCCATTGATAACAACATACTGTGTTCTGTTAGCTAAAAACTCTTCAATCCAGCCACACAGGTGGTCTGATATTCCGTAGGCTCTTACTTTGTTTATCAGGCGACAGTGCGGAACTGTATCGAACGCCTTCTGGAAGTCAAGAAAAATAGCATCTACCTGGGAGCCTGTATCTAATATTTTCTGGGTCTCATGAACAAATAAAGCGAGTTGGGTCTCACACGATCGCTGTCCGTGGAAGATGTGTGAAGCCAGGCCATTGGTTGGCAGACTGCCACGAAGAAACAGTTGTTGGGTGCATTTCATACAAACTTCGAATTAGGATCTGTGACAAAGCTGGGAGTCTGACTGTTCAACTCACAGGCAGTTACATGAACGACAAACTGAACGAACCGAATGTGGAATCACGCACAATGATCACCAATACAGAATGCAACAGCACTGGCGATACAACCCCAACCTCAGACATAGGTACAGACTATAAAACAGCAAATTATAAGTCACCATCAACTAGAACCAGAGCTTGGCACCGTGCAGTCGCCTGAAGGCAACACATGGGACTTACGCCAACCATGGACATAGAAACACAAAAATTGCTATCGCTTAATTCGTGTGATATAATTCAGCAGAGATACTAATCAGAGCCTACATCGACGAGGCATAAATGTTAACTGTCATAGATTACTACGTAGCCAGGCAAATCAAGCACGACACATACCAATGTGAACATTCTAAAAAATGGAGGAGTTTGAAGAGGGAATGTTTCATAGAGATCATGATAATTTTCACATACATGTAGCTACAAAGAATCGTCAACGGAATAACTGTTGAACTCAGCACCAGAAAATCGAAATTATTGTAACAGCTTTACTCCTGGACACACACGCTTATAACAATCTACCAACTGCCGTGTATAACAGCTTACTACATTTGTATAAAATGCAGTCAGTAAAATAATAGGATGACAGCAAGGCTCAGTTTGTGGGCCTATATTTTGGGGCACTCCTATCGAACCTCTCCTAAAGGGCTAGGATGCGGCTGAAGTGCACTCAGTGTAGTCGCTTACGCGAGTGACTTACTAGTGTTGTATCAACAAACTCATGAGTGCACTTAGAACTCGAAACTATACAACTTCTCATAAGTTTAAGCAACTGATGTAGTCAAAACAATCTCAAAATAGCAACAAATAAAGCAGTACTCCTATGTCTCTTATTCGAGCACTACAAGGGAATCCAATTATTAAACTGGTTAACATCAGCGTAAAGATATTTTTGCATACATACTGACGACCGACTTCCATTCATTGTGCACACCTGACTGACAGCATCAAAGCGACGAATCTAATGCGTCAACTAGCGAGGCTAAACACCAGACAATGTAGACTAACCTGCAGGACGTTACGAACGTATCGCGCAGTTCCCTTTGAAGCTTAAAAAATGGTTCAAATGGCTCTAAGCACTATGGGACTTAACATCTGAGGTTATCAGTCCCCTATACTTAGAACTACGTAAATCTAACTAACTTAAGGACATCACACACATCCATGCCCGAGGCAGGATTCGAACCTGCGACCGTATCAGAGCACGGTTCCGGACTGCAGCGCCTAGAACCGCTCGGCCACAGCGGCCGGCCCCTTTGAAGCCATAGTATGCTTTGCAGGCAGTTCATGAGTGCACCACCTGTGTCTAGTGACCTATAGAAACACACTGAGGTGAGAAGGTCCACAGTGTTCGGAATATCGGGTGGTTTTTGGCACCACATCAGTAGAAGCATTGTGTGTGGTTTTGGGGACGTACCCCATCGACAGCATTATCCGTCACAGAGCAGCGGCATACTCGGTAAAGAGAGGTAGTCATGACAAGGTTCATGATATAACAGGGGAAAAAACTGTAGACAGACGTCAGGCGGACGACACCCAGACAAATGGGTATACTCTTACTCAACATCGTTGAACATTCAACGGCAGATATCGGATAGTAGCTCATCAAAGACAACATCATTGGGAGGGCACAAACTCAAACACAGGCACATATGGAAGCAGACACAGAAAATGATACAAACAAGCAACATTGGGCATATCATAAGGAGCACGATACCTAAAATAGATAAATGTGAGGGACAATCAAATGAAAACCAAACAGCCACCACAACGGGTCCATGGAACAGTTCCATCCGAAGTAATCACCACATGTGCTCAGACTTTATCTCATCGAGAGACGAGACGAACAATTCCTGTTTCGTAGAACGCCGTCGGCCATTGACGGATCCACAACCGCATCCACTCTTGCACTTCCTCTTCCGACTGAAACCGACGTCCACGTATCTCTCTCTTCACGTCGCCAAAGATGTGAAAATCACAAGATAGAAGATACAGTCTATGTTTCCCAACCAAACTGCTGAAGCGCGGCCTTCGTCCGATTGGCACTCTGGTGCCGGGCATTATCGTGCAATAGGATGATTCCGTTGGTCAGAAATCCGACAGCACGAAGGCAAACGGCAAAGTCAACATTGGAAACATCGTACATCCCGCCCCCCTCCTCACCCCGGCAAATAAATTCAAAGTTGTTCAGGCGATTTCCACTAAGGCCATGCTGACCTTCTTCGACTGCAGGGGACCTCTGCTTGTCGAGTTCCTCAAGAATGGAGCCACAATCAATGCGTAGCCCTATGAAGACACTTCGCAGAAGTTGCGAGAAGCCATAAAGTCAGAATGCCCAGGAATTCTGCTTAATCATCTTGTTGCAGTATAACGCGTTATCCCACAATGCCAATCGGAAGAAGGACCGCTTCAGTGATTGGGAAACATAGCAACATCCTACGTACAACCTGGATCTTTCGCCGTGTAATTTTCACATCTTTGGCGACATTACGCAAACGTACGTGGACATCGGTTGCAGTCGGACGAACAAGTGCAAGAGTTGGTGCGCTTCTAGATCCGCCAGATGGGGGTAGCGTTCAGCGAAACAGGAATTGATCGTCTCGTCTCCCAGTGGGATAAGTATCTTCACGCGTGTGATGATTACTTTTGAATGGAACCATTCCATGCTCACGTTATGGCGTGTGTTCGGTTTTCATATTGACTGCCCCTATTAAGATGGTTACAAGAAAATCAGAATGTATTAGAACAAAAATTTAAATATGATAGCCGGCCGTGGTGGCCGAGCTGTTCTAGGCGCTTCAATCCGGAACCGCGCGACTGCTACGGTCGCAGGTTCGAATCCTGCCTCGGGCATGGATGTGTGTGATGACCTTAGGTCAGTTAGGTTTAAGTAGTTCTAAGTTCTAGGGGACTGATCACCTCCGATGTTAAGTCCCATAGTGCTCAGAGCCATTTGAACCATTTTTTAAGTGTGATAACTAAATAACGAATAATGTGTCAAGGACAATGACCAACATAAACAAAGAAACTCATTACCTCTAAGGAATACTCCACTCTGAGAGACGGGATCCGAAGTTCCAGTTTCGAGGCTCCCTTCCACCTATGGCGTTGATGAAAGGGACAGCATCATGCACACAAACATACATCATGATAGGACACTTACAGCATTTAGATAGTAGAAACAAATTCATCATATAGAATCATTCACGCTAAGTTTCATTTAATAATGTAATAAGTTCTTATTTTATTTTTGCTATTTCAGGTGAGACAGGTTCGATGATCAACCGAGGGGCTTTCACCGGTAATATCAACTACACGAACCATAATATATATATTTTATACTTCCTTTCAACAGTAGAGGAAAAGCTCTGTATCTTTTCTTTCCTATCCTTCTATTATTTTCTTATAAGTTACTTATCTTTTCTTTAACAACAACAACATCTTTTCTCTTTAATACTCTCCATCTCCTTAGGTAATTAAATTTTCTTTGTAACTTATTACCATTATTCCGTTTTTTCTTTTGTTATTTTTTAATGCTCAAATAATGTTTGCTAGTAATATGAAACAACATGTGTTTGTAAATGAAAAACTGTAAAATGTACAATCTGTTTTTGAAAGCTATTCGAAAGCGATATGGACATACCTGTATACAGGTGGATGTAGCATAGCGTTCACAGGCACTGTGTTGCCGGGAGCTGTCATTAATACTCAGCTGATTCATGTCAAAAGGTTTCCGACGTGATTATGGCTGCACGACGGGAATTGGCAGATTTTGAACGCGGAATGGTAATTGAAGCTAGACGCATGGGACATTTCAGTTCGGAAATCTTTAGGGAATTCAATATCCCGAGATCCAGAGAGTCAAGAGTGTGTGTGCCTAGAATACCAAATTCCAGGCGCTAGGTCGCACCAAGGAAAGGCGGACGACCGAGAGAAGCTGCGTTTGCGTAATGTTGTCAGTGCTAACAGGCAACCTGAACTGATCGAAATAAGGGCAGATATCGATGAGGGACGTGCGGCGAATGCATCTGTTAGGACAATGCGGCAGAATTTGGCATTAATGGGCTATGAGAATTGACGACCGACGCAAGTGCCTTGGCTAATAGCGCGACGTCGCCAGCAGCGCCCCTCCCGGGCTCGTGACCATATCGGTTGGACCCTAGACGACTGGAAAACCGTGGCCTGGTCAGAGAAGTCCCGATTTCAGATGGTAAGAGCTGATAGTAGGGTTCGAGTGTGGCGCAGACCCCACAAAGCAACTGAACCCAAGTTGTGAACAAGGTACTGTGCAAGCTGGTGGTGACTCTACAATGTCATGGGCTGTGTTTACGTGGAATGAACCGATCACTGACTGGAAATGGTTATGTTCGGCTACCTGGAGACTATCTGGAGCCATTCATGGGCTTCATGTTCCCAAACAACGATGGAATTTTTATGGTTCAAATGGCTCTGAGCACTATGGGACTCAACTGCTGAGGTCATTAGTCCCCTAGAACTTAGAACTAGTTAAACCTAACCAACCTAAGGACATCACAAACATCCATGCCCGAGGCAGGATTCGAACCTGCGACCGTAGCGGTCTTGCGGTTCCAGACTGCAACGCCTTTAACCGCACGGCCACTTCGGCCGGCGGAATTTTTATGGATGACAACTGCCATGTCTCCTGGCCAGGATCGTTCGCGATTGGTTTGAACAATATTCTGGACAATTCCAGCGAATTGTTGAGTCTATGTAACTTCGAGTTGCTGCGTTACGTCGGGCAAAAGGAGGTCTGGCACGATATTAGGAGGTATCCCACGACTTTTGTCAGCTCGGTGTATTAGGCAACAAGTCTTTAAATATGTAGTAAATGTATGAAATGGACCCAAGTTGGTTTCTACATAGGAAATTTTCGATCTCCAAGAATGTCATATGTGACGATGGTGGTCAGGCTAAGGATTCCAGGTAGGGGCTGGAGTTTTCGTCGTTCCAGTCCCTCCAGGACAGCCCAGAGACAGCCCAGGTCCTCTCAGCCTACTAACCAGGGAATGAAAGTCTCCCGGAATGATGAGCCCGCCAACGTCTTCCTGCTAGTGCCGTGACGAAGAAACACTGTACTGTACCTACAATCAGTCTTTGCGCCACAGATTTTACCTTTAGAATTGTCGCATTGTGCGACTATAAAGCACGTTCCAATACTGCACAACTGGAGTCGTGCTCTACAAAACTACGATTCGGTAGTTTTGGCACACTATATAAATGATGTATTAAGTAGTAGGATACTGATAGTATTGAAAGCATTGGTAGGGAAAGAACCACAAATGAATGTGTAAGAGAGAAACTGGGAGCCAACGACTTCTCTCTCTTTTTTTTGTTTGTTTGTTTGTTTAGTCGTACTGCACATCATCCATTGTGTATTTTATATCCTCATAGAATATAAATTGCATTTTACAAGTAATACAAATTAGTTGATAGAATCTTTTTGTCGAGGGAAATGCGTTTTCCAGCGCTATGTGATAAATCTACATTGTTTTCTTTATTTTTACTAAAACAAGCTAAAAATCAACAATTTTCGAGTAAAATCTGGATTAAACATTGACATGTTCACTTTTGCTATAAGTAACATGCAGGGTGATTACTTGTCATCATCATGTTTATCTTGAAGTAACATGCAGGGTGATTACTTGTCATCATCATCATCATCGTCGTCGTCGTCGTCGTCGTCGTCGTCGTTTTCCAACTCCAGTTTCCCGGATATGGTGTACAAGCGCCCGCCATCTCCTTCTGTCCTCATACATCTACTGTTCCAGGACAACTTCCCATTTGTGTCCTTTCTCCTCCACATCTGATCTTACAGTCTCTAGCCAGCGTTTTCTTGGTCTTCCCCGTGGTCTTCTAACTACGATGTTCAGGATGAAATACTTTTTGGCAGATCTTTCGCTGTTCATTCTGATTATGTGCCCGTACTACTGAAGCCTGCGTTCCTTTATGACACTGGTAACAGAAACTTCAATACTGACTAATTTTCTATTCACCTCATTCATGATTTTGTTCTTTCTAGTTGTTTGATTCACAGTTCTGATGAATCTAATTTCTGTTGCCTGAATTTTGCTGAGGTCTTTCTTTAGTAGGGTACATGTCTCTAACCCATATGCAAGGATTGGTACGAAATACGTGTGGTACATGGTCGCTTGTACTTTTCGTGGCATTTTATCGTCCCAGAGAAGATTTCTGATTTGACTGTAAAAACTGGATGGTTTCTGTGTCCTGCTGAGTGCTTCCTGCTTAACAGTGCTGTCTTTCCAGACCATGCTTCCTAGGTACTTGCAATAGGAAACAGATTCTACTTGGACTCCTTTTGGAAATTTGTTCGAGGTCGTTTCACGCCTGTAGACTGTCATTTCTACTGTCTTTGTTCCACTTGCTTTAGGCCGAAATTTTTGAATGTGTTGTTCCAGTCATTAAGTCCCTTCTGTGCTTCAGCTTCTGCCTGTCTTCATAGTATCGAATCATTAACAAAAACCAGGGCATTTGGTTCGTTGTCCATCTCCTTGAGAGATTTTCTGATCTTGTCCATTACCATTACAAACAGGGGTTGTGATAGACCACTTCCTTGTTGGACACCTCTCTTTGTTTTGAACCAATCTGATCGTCCGTTGCATACCTGGACACAGCTCTGACACTTTTGGTATAGCATCTTGACTTTATGTCAGCACTCTTACTGCAAAACTAAAATCCATTGTACCTCGGTCTTTCCTCAACCAACTTCTCAAGCAAAGGTTCTATGATTTTTTTCTAAGGGCTTCAGGGTGTGTGACAGCACCGTGATGCCTTTGTAATTTCCACATTTTCGTCGACTGCCCTTTTTGAACAGAGAGATGTGTATGTTGTGATGTCATGTATGATGTTATGGGGTCATATACATCCATTAACCACCGAGCGAGGGGGCGCAGTGGTTAGCACACTGGACTCGCATTGGGGAGGACGACGGTTCAATCCCGTCTCCGGCCATCCTGATTTAGGTTTTCCGTGATTTCCCTAAATCGTTTCAGGCAAATGCCGGGATGGTTCCTTTGAAAGGGCACGGCCGATTTCCTTCCCAATCCTTCCCTAACCCGAGCTTGCGCTCCGTCTCTAATGACCTCGTTGTCGACGGGACGTTAAACACTAACCCCCACCACCACCACCACATCCATTAACCCGGTTCAAGGGTCATCCTTTTGAGTAATTTCTGCCGGGGGCAGCCACACCGGTGGAGGGGGGGAGGGGGAGGAGGGGCATCCTCCACATTAGTAGGCCGGTGTGAAAGGATGGCTAAGCTCAGACAGGGACCCAGCACTATTGGATATAACGTGGAAGCCATGCCCAGAGTTACGGGCGAAGACCTTAACGGCATCTTTCAAGGGAAGGAGACTTTCGGAGTGGTGGAGATGGCGGATGAGGCGACCCATCCACCTGGGGATAATTGGCAAAGGACGCCACTGCCTTGTGGAGAAGAGGGAACTTCACTCGAACGTAAACCAAGCCTTGGATGGGAGAATGAAAAGCGGATGATAAGTACGTGAAACCAATTTGTTCCGTAGTTTAAAAGGGCCTTTATGTATCTTCTCTCAGTTTCTACGGGGTTTACCGCTTCCGGGTTTTAAGGGAATCTTGTAGGAGACTGATTGCATACATAAAGAAAGCGATCGTTATGATGTAATGCCCGACAGGTATACAACACACCTAACGTACAGGCAGGTCCGCACGCAGGATTGTTTTTGGAAGAGGGACGGGAGGGGGAGGGGGGTGCAAATTGGAAAGCTAATTTTACATAGTGTGGCTTTTTGTATTGTAATATACACTCAGATTCGATTAAACCAATTAACAGATCAGACAAGAAGGCCAGTTTTCAATCGCCTTAAATGATCCACAAACCTGCTAATAGCTGCCGGCAGCTGTGGCCGAGCGGTTCTAGGCGCTACAGTCTGGAACCGCGCGACCACTACGGTCGCAGGTTCGAATCCTGCCTCGGGCATGGATGTGTGTGATGTCCTTAGGTTAGTTAGGTTTAACTAGTTCTAAGTTGTATGGGACTGACGACCTCAGATTTGAACCATTTTTTTGCTAATAGCTCAAATTTCCGCAAAGCTGGAAGATAAATATTTATTTAATTTACAGCAGTGTTACTGAAATATCAGTCTGACACAAGACACAGTAGACAAGCAAATACGTCCAAAAAATCAAAGAAACTAGCAGAACGTTACAAAGTAAAGTCGAAATCATTTGCTATTTCTTTTCCTACGTGAAAGGTATCTGTTTGCACGACACAAGTTTTCGAACAAGTATACTAAGTTTGAGTGTATTCTGTTCTGTTCCGAAACAGCCAAGATGCAGCCGTACTGCATCTAAATTTTTCCTTGTATGGCTAAGTACGGCACTGAGACTGGAGACAAAGTAAGCTATTTTCAGCTACACGCAAATCTGTACGGAAAAGCAGACTTAATAATGCTGTGAAACTGTTCATCATCTTCTTTGATTTACGAGAGATGGAGCGTCGTACAATTTCGTGAACCTTCCTCTACTGTTTTTCATCAACATCTTTACACCTGAAACTCCTTTCACTTGACTTTCAGTCGCAATCAAGAACGAATAATTTGAAGAATGCATAATATGAAGGATGCATATGAAGAATGCACGCCCTCTCTTCTCCCTTCCCCCTTACTCACCCCTCCCCTAGTCCGCCCCGGTAGATGAGTGGTCAGCGTGACAGACTGTCAATCCTAAGGGCCCGGGTTCGATTCCCGGCTGCGTCGGAGATTTTCTCCGCTCAGGGACTGGGTGTTGTGTTGTCCTAATCATCATCATTTCATCCCCATAGACGCGCAGGTCGCCGAAGTGGCGTCAAATCGAAAGACCTGCACCAGGCGAACGGTCTACCCGACGGGAGGCCCTAGCCACACGACATTTCCATTTACCCCTCCCCTTCCGTGAGTGCGGGGCTACGTACAGGTTACGCGGATATGACCTTAATTGGCCAAAGCTACTAGGAGAATTACCGTAGCCTACGCCTATTTATTGTAGTCTACGGTAGCCTACGGTAGTTCTACAACTCTGTCCACAACAGATAGACGTCAGAGATGTAGGCGTAGCGACCGAACGTCACGGGGATGTCGAAGTTATTTTCCCTGTCGAGGTGATCCTCGAGGCACTGACGACAGCAGGCGAGGAGAGAGAGAGAGAGAGAGACAGGTGAGGAACGCATGTAGCCTGCAGCGCGGCTGCAGTAGCCTACGGTAGTTCTACAACTCTGTCTACAACAGATAGACGTCAGAGATGTAGGCGTAGCGACCGAACGTCACGGGGATGTCGAAGTTATTTTCCCTGTCGAGGTGATCCTCGAGGCACTGACGACAGCAGGCGAGGAGAGAGAGAGAGAGAGAGAGAGAGAGAGAGAGAGACAGGTGAGGAACGCATGTAGCCTGCAGCGCGGTTGCAGTAAAGGCGGTGGCGAGCGGCAGCTGCCGCGGCCCGTGGGCGTATAGGCGCTGACGCCATGCTGAAAGGCGGCTGCCAATGAGCGGCGCATGATTTAGCTGGGTGTGGTGGCAGGCCTGGGGCGCGCCAGGCACCGCTCGGCACGGCGCCGCACGCACGCCGCCGTGCCGTGACGGATGGCTGCATCCCGTGATCGGCGTCCAACACGCCCGCCACCACGCGAGCGGGGGCGTGCGGGGGCGGGGCGTGCCGCGGGAGGCGGACGGGGCGGGCCGGGCCGGGGCGGGGCGGGAAAAAACGGAATCCGCCGCAATTACGGCGGCGGCGGAGGCGACTGGCCAGGTGGCGGGCAGGCCGCCGTGACGGCGCGCGAGGAATGGAGGCCGCCGTCCGTGGGGCGGCTTTTTGCGGACGCCGTCATTAACACGTCGCTGTCCGCCTCTGTCCGCGCCGGCTCACACGTCGCCGTGGCGCACGCGAGTGTATCCACTCGGCGACGCAGCTCCCGACGGCGAGAGGCGAGACTGCGGAACGGAACTTGCCACAGGTGCTACCGTTTGCGAAATATAAAGCACCGTGATGGAAATGTGGTATGAAACGTGTGGGACACTCACAACAGAGCGCGGCTTGTAAATGACTAATTACAAAGCGACACCAGCAAATTTAGTATTGTGGGGTATCCACAGCTGTAGTATTGTAGCTTTATGATAAACCTTTATTTATGATCCAACTAGTTTCGCGGCGTTAGAGCCACATCCTCAGGTATACATATTTATTTCATAATTTATTACAAAAGATAACCAATAGGTGACGCAACATTCCTTGTCCAATTGTAATAAGACTGAAAGACTGAACATGCAGACTAACAAGACAACTGCAAGTGTACTCTTGAGGATGGCCGGAGCCTTCAACACCACGTCACTAGAGGCTCTTTGCGTTGTCATGGGGCCTGCGCTAAAGACAAAGCAAAACATTATAGAGCTGCACTTTCCTGGCTTAAAAGGGACAGATTAGATTAGAATAGATTAGATTAGTACTTGTTCCATACATCATGAATACGACACTTCGTAATGATGTGGAACGTGTCAAGTTAATAAAAGGTGTCTATACAAGATATTTCATTACACAAAATATTACATGACAATATTTACAATTTATTTTTTTTTTTTGGGTGAGGAAATTACCCACTTACTATATCCAAAAATTCATCTAATTAGTAGAAGGAGTTGCCATTCAGAAATTCTTTTAATTTCCTTTTAAATGCTATATGGCTATATGTCACACTCTCAATGCCATTAGGTAAGTGACCAAAGACTTTTGTGGCAGCATAATTTAACCCTTTCTGAGCCAAAGTTAGATTTAACCTTGAGTAGTGGAGATCATCCTTTCTCCTAATGTTGCAGCCACTACTATTACTTTTCAATTCGATCGGATTGTTAATAACAAAT
This sequence comes from Schistocerca americana, assembly GCF_021461395.2. Taxonomy (NCBI): domain Eukaryota; kingdom Metazoa; phylum Arthropoda; class Insecta; order Orthoptera; family Acrididae; genus Schistocerca; species Schistocerca americana. Next base: position 701,172,376 of record NC_060122.1, read on the forward strand.
TTCATAAGTGAATATATATATATTATGAGGCTACAGTGAAGATCCCTAGCTCTTTAAATAAGTGTCTGCAGGATGATCCTGGATGAGCTCCAGCAATTATTCTGATTACACGCTTTTGTGCAATGAACACTCTTTTACTCAATGATGAGTTAGTTACCCCGGAATATGATGCCATACGAAAGCAGAGAATGAAAATAGGCGTGGTAAGCTAATTTACTGAGATATATATCGCCAAAACTTGCAATGACCCTAATAGCATAAGTAGCTGAACTCAAACATTTCAGCAGATCTTCAGTGTGTTTTTTCCAGTTCAACCCCTCATCAATGCATACACCCAGAAATTTTGAATATTCTACCTTAGCTACCGATATCTGATCGAAGTCTATATTTATTAATGGTGTCATTCCATTTACTGTGTGGAAATGTATATACTGTGCTTTGTCAAAGTTTAATGAGAGCCCATTTGCAGAGAACCACATAATGATTTTCTGAAAAACATCGTTTACAATTTTATCGATTAATTCTTGTCTGTTGGGTGTGATAGCTATACTTGTATCATCGGTTAAAAGTACCAGCTTTGCATCTTCTCGATAAAGTCACCGAAATTACAGGAACCAATATTATAAACAAAGCACAAATGAAACAATGACTGATTTCAACGTGGCAGAGAGAGTGGGCCGCATCCGACAAGAGTCTCCGCATACACTCTTTCTTTCCTGACGTAAGCGAAAGATTACAACTGAAACCTGTTGATCCAAGCCGGGGGATGGTCCATTTCCTGACTGGCCACGGGCCGTGCCCGGTACAACACGCTAGCACAAGTGAAACCTATACAGAACGATAGTGACATCGCCAGAATACTACGTAATCCCGATGAGTGGAACGCAGTAAATAGCGTAGCCGAAATTGTGTCGAAAACACTGTATGAAGAATACAAGCGCCAAAACCCATATGGAAGGAGGCGTAGACAAGCACAAACAACACAGAAAACCGCATTGCAGGACATGAGCACGACCACAGATTCGTAACCCAAGGAAAGGAACCAAAACACTAAGCGAACATGACTCAGAAGGAATCAACACATAAGGACCAAAACCAACAACGCATGACACTGCATGCCATAGCACAATCACAAACAAAACAACAGAGAGCAACAATCATAGCACAAACAAACACCGACACAACATACTAAGACTGTAGTAATAAGGTAACTTCGCTTGGGACGAGAAGGCTCGAAGAACTTTAATTCCGATGCTCCTCCTCCCCAACGACACATTCCATATTGTCTAAAGTATACTGCACACAAGCAGTAACGTTTTATTCGTCTTATTATGTGTAGACAGAAGCATATTCTCTTCTCTGTTTAAAGCTCCACTCAATGAATTTTATATATCAAATGTACTTTTTCTGTAAAATGTGTATAAAACTAAAAATATAATGTATTAAGTTATTTAAGGAATAATGCATTCAAGTGGCAATGAACTATATTCTATTTCTAATAACAAATTTACAACTATAAGTGTAATCCTTATGTAAAGCTAAAATTAGTGTATTCCATGTATCAAATGCTCAGTCAGCATTTAACCTGTATAATACCACGTGTATGTATCTGCGGTATCACACAGAGTATACCACACCTACCAATAATAGGACAAACAAACAGCTGCTGAATATCATGTAGTGTCCTGACTTGCAACACTCCCAGTAATATATCAATATACGCACACACAATAAATATACATAAGTACAAACCATTTCAGATGAGAATAGCCCGAGGTTCTACCGAGACCTTCTTACCTGAAATAGGTAAAAATAGGCTGCTATCAATTACCAAACTCCTTAGACTGTATTATAGATCCAAACACAGTATATCACTTCCCTCTACATATTGCAACTTATCTTCACCATAATTATTGTATTAGTTTTTTTCTATTTTTTTGACGTTTGCATTATATAAATTATATTCTCATGAACTAAGCAGAAACAAATTATATAGAACCACTTAAACAGTTGTGATGCATTCAATTCGCTGTAGCCTTAGAGAAACTTTTATATATTATGTTCTTTATGTTGTTTAAAAAAGCATTAACAACTGTATACCAATAAGATTGTAATAATGAGAAGTCTTTGCTGTTAGATTTATAAGCTTCCGACTCACCTAACATTTCAAGGTGGTGGGTTACTCTGTACTACGCTTAATATCGTCGTCACAACGTATCATGCATTCTGCTCTGTTTTGGGCTACCGATCTCTTGACACTTAAAATTGATATCTCACTTGGGCAAAGAATGTTGGGTCTTCCACTGGTTATCGTTTGGAATAAATTATGCAATAAGTATGAATATGTGTTCCTGAAGATGCGACCCTAACGGTGCGAAACTAGTAGGATCATAAATAAAGATTTATCATACATCTGAAGCGATCTTATTCATCGTGGTAGATACAAATGGCCAGCTCGTAGTGACAACTGAATTTTTGTTTTACACCTAGCGACACAGGACACTGAGAAGGTACTGTAGACACTACGATCCAGTTCTAAACCAATGTTTGTGCTGAATGAACAATAATAACAACCCAGTTATGCACAGCTAATGGAACACAACTTCACCCCCTGGTGCCACATGCAACTAGACTTTAGTGCCGTGTTCTAAGTTTGAGAAACATACTGTACAGACCTATAGGCGACTGGCGACAGGGGAAGCAGACAGCCCCACAACAGTGACTAAAATGGAAACTGTGAAGGATTTATCAACTGCACTGAGCACTTCTGAGTTGTCTCCAAATGAAATGCCGTTGAATTTGCGTTGATTTGTTGACATACTGATATTTTGGTGCTATCTGCACTGACGCAGAGGAAAAGACGCAACACCAAGAAGGAAATGCGTCACATAAACGAAAGTTGGTAGGCGTGTTTCTACCCCTGAAACATGATGTCTATTTAAACTACGCTCCAGTTGCATAAGAATAGCGCCATTATGAGGATACAAATCAGATTTGCTTTCAATAGACGCCGTAACGGTCATAAGCGTTAGTTACCTTTGAGGTTAGACGTCGTGGGTTGATGTTAGTCAGGCATGCCTTTAAGGTGGCAAAGACGCCATTATCAACACCTCACTGAGTTTGAGCGACGTCGTGAAACAGGGATACAAGAAGCTGGATGTTCCGTCCGCGATACTGTGGGAAAACGTGGCGTGAATGTAACCGCTGTGCGTGACTGTTGACAGCAGAGTGTCACGAGAATGCACGGTCACAAAAAGACCGGGATCCAGACGGCCACGTGGCACTACCGAGAGGGACGATCATCTGTTCAACGTGGGGCCCTGGCGCATCATACTGCATCTGCAGCAGCAATATGAGCTGCAGTTGGCACCACAGTGACACAACGAACTGTTACAAGTGGGTTACTTGAAGGACAGCTCAGAGCCAGACGCCCTGTAGCGTGCATTCTGCTGATTCCAAGTCACCGCCATTTGGGACTTCAGTTGTGTCAAGTTTGAGGCCAGTGGAGTGCAGTGTGGAGGTTTGTTGTGATTTCCGATAGAAACTGGTTCTGCCTCAGTGCCAATGATGGCCGTATGTTGGTTAGGAAGAGGGCAGTTGAGGGACTACAACCAACCTCACTGCGTGCTAGACACACTGGACCTGCATCTGGAGCAATGATCTGGAGTGCGATGTCATCCGACAGGAGGAACACCCTCGTGGTTATCTGAGGCGCCACAACGCCAAATTCGTACATCCATCTGGTGGCTCGATCTGTTTGCTGCCGTCCATGAACAGTATTCCAGGGTCTGTTTCCAACAGGATAACGCTCGTCTACATACCGCTGCTGTAACCCAACATGCTATGTAGAGTGTCGACATGTCGCTTGGCGTGCTCGGTCACCAGATTTGACTCCAATGGGGCACATATGGGACATCATCGGAAGACAGCTCCAGCTTCATCCACAAAGAGCATTAACTGTCCCTGTACTGACTGACCAAGTGCAACGGGCATGGAACACCTGCCACAAACTGACATACGGCACCCGTCAACACAATGCATGCTGACATTCAACATTCCGGTGGTTACGCTGGTTTTTAAGGTACCAGCATTTCACATTTGTAATGGCTTATCTCGCGCTTACAATTGAAATATTGAAATGTTAGACACTTAAATATGTTACCTAGACAAACATATTCCCAAAATTTCGTTACTCTACATTAATTATTTCCCGTGTTGCCATTTTTTCCGTCGATATGTATCACTGTAGCTGTTACTGAACCCTTGTGTGGTTGTTTATTTTCGCTCCATGCCCTCCACGTTTTTAGTGTGTGGTTTTTAGTCATTTAAGATTTTTAACTGTGGAGTGGCACTCTGTTTCTTCAGAGGGGTCGGTTTTTTGTGTCTCCCAGCTTGGAATTTACTGGGAAGGGGGGGGGGGGGGACGTAGTTGTAGAAGATAGCTCTGGTGTTGACCTTATGGTCAGGGGAAACTTCCTAGAATCTTGACCCGAGCTGCTGTGGGATTAGTATGATTAAGTTATACCCAGTTGATGAAATATAACCACACCGTAGTGTGCCAAAAGTAACTAAAACTTAGGCGTACAACTTTGGAAATTTGTGGCGAGGTCTTATGGGCCCAAACTGCTGAGGTCATCGGTCCCTAAGCTTACGCTCTACTTAATCTAACTTACCCTAACTTATGCTAAGGACAGCACACACACCCATGCCCGAGGGAGGACTCGAGCCTCAGACCGTGCGGCTACCTTAGGGGTACATCGTAGCTTTGAGAAAACTGCTTAGTCAGTACACTGTCACCAGATACGACAGAACAGGCTACAAGCAATTACGCAGCACCCAAGCCGACTCGGTGAAGATCGATTCTTTTATACCAGTAACAGAAATCATACCGTGGTTTCCATTCTGGAGGAGGCCTTATGGGTTGATGTTTTTTCAAGTGTTTTGTTCGTGGTCGTTGTGGAAGGTAAAGATTTTATAAACACTATATTTCAGAAGTAAGACGTATTAATTGCAAGAAGGGATGCAACGAATATAGAACTTAACCTAAATATTCAGGAAGCTGTAGTGTGTTGTCGTATTAACACCATGGTCTATGAAGGTTGTCGACGAGCACCTACGTAAAATTTGTTTCCGAGAAGGGTTGGAAGCGCTGTTCTTGACATGCAGACTGACTACTGAGTTTAGGGTAAACCTTATATTTCAGAATGTGCGTGTGTCGGAATCCTTTTTCACCTAAATTAAGAGCATTTTTTTGTAAAAAATGCTCTGTCAGTTAATGGTTTTGAAACATAAGATGTTTAATTGCATTTCATTCGTCATTTTGCCTCTTCTGTTAATGAAGTACTAGGTCCAACAACAAACTAAAAATGTAGCTACTGCTATATCTCACACCCTGACATTCCAATAGCTGAACTGTTCACTTTCATCTCACGTAACAAAAAGTGACAAGTCACCGTAACGTAGCAACAAATAGTCTGCAAAGCGTCTCTGGCATTGCTAATGTGTGAATTGCTAAGATTTTCTCCAAACCTGAAGTCCCTTGGGAATTATGTATCATGAAATAAAACATATTGCAATTTGTAAAAATATTATTTATCATAATAACTAGAGTAGAAACTTAAAAAAAATTATCTGACCGTACTGATGAGAATTTAAATTGGAAGAAAAGACATGTTGGAACACCTAAAACAACTTCGTCCAGCCACATTTGCATTTCGGATCACTGCAAATGTTGGGGAGAGAAAAAACAGTAAGCTGACATATTTTACATATTTTTGTTCAATAATGTCGTATGGAATACTGTTATGGGGTAATTCAGCTTTAAGAAAGAAAGTGTTCACTTCCCAGAAACGTGCTGTAAGAATATTATTTGGTGCTCACCCATAATCGGCTTGTAGACATCTATTTAAGGGGTTGGACATTTTGACTACTGTCTCACAGTACATTCATTGCATCAAAAGTTTCTCGCAAATAAAATGCTGCAAATCGAAAGGAAGAGTGGTGTACATATTTTCAGCTCCAAAAGAAAAAATGAGGTTCATTACTCTACATCAAGGATGTCTTTAGCGCATAAAAGGGTATACAAGGATGCCACCGGAATTTTTTGATCACGTACTCAGCAATGTAAAATGGGAGATGACAAAGATAAAGTGGAAAACAAACTGAAAAACATTCTCTTCGACAACTCCTATTTTTTATAATATGTAAAAGTGGTGGGTAGGAACTGCTAATTCACAACTGCGTTAACCAAAAACTGTTAATAGTCAACATGAAGCCACACCTACGTATGAATGGGTAATGTGAAGGTAAAAAGATACATTACACATCATTATGATTGAACATACAAGTGAACTATATATTTTCATAGAATATTATCAATATCGAAATTCATTTATGTGCCTTGTAAGCTGCAGAAAGTAAATCAGTTTCGTTAAAACATTGTCACTCTTTTTTACTACAGCAAGTTTATTCGTCACTCCGCAGTACTTTCCAAATGACTGTTTTTGTATGCTTTAAATTCAACTTGCGTTCTTTTAAACCATTAGAGAAATAATGAACTTTACACTGCCTTTAAAGTAGCCTCTTATGGAATTTTTATTTATTGGAGCTATACTAGCAGACTTAGGTATAACACATGCACATGCTCTTATACAACTGTACAACTCATTTTCCTCCTCGTGAATTTAATGTTCCAGCACAACACCAAAGAGCACGTTAGTATGTCCTGACTCCTTGCCATCGAATGAGTCTGTCCATGGCGATATATATTGCAGTGTACATTTTACCCAAGTCCATGGCACTTGAATGTTTTAAATGTACGGGCTGTGCTGGTTGTTCAGATGTTAATTTCAATGTACTACCCGCAGATATGTCGGTGATGGATGCACTGGTGCCGCCAAAAATGCTGATGTCTCAAGGGAGAGGGCTTTAGTCGGTTGTCATGCAATGCTAGATGTGTTTCTGCTTGCTGCGCAGTTGATCCCACTTCATGTTAGTGAACTGCCCTGTCGTAGCCTCCCAGACATTCACTCTTCTGCTATAACTTCAAAGACTATGTCTGGTGCTTAAGTGACATTAACACATTTCTATCCATTGGCAGTCAACTAATAAGTAGTGGTGAACAACGACTTAGCTGAGGTTCAACAGGTGATGCAGTCACTGGATATAGTGGAAACTCAAAGTCTGGTCATGTTGACTTGATTTCCTGTCCATGTCTGGTGCTGCAACAAGGACCACATCTGCATGTTGACTTGATTGCAAGTGCTGGTCAAATGTATCAGGGACTACATTATCTACATCAAGAAGCTGTTGTACTGGAGAAGAAATAAGTGAAAACTTTGAAAACACGTACATAGGATGAATAACAATAAACATAGAGGGAGAAAGGAGTTGTTAATACAGTCAGTGGTATGAGCCAGTTTTTCTCTGGCTGGAGGTAATAGATCTCAAATCACCTTTCACTATGGTGTACAGAGCATAAGTGCTGAGTCAAACTGATGGCTAGTAAGCTTGGAAATTTAGATGAGTGATGAGGAGCGCAGCACTACGGAAATTGGAACAATTATTCAGGACTGGCAATGTTGCATGTCTGTCATCTTGGATTGTCATCTAGGATTCTGATATCACCATCACCTCCTGGATCGCCATATTGGGTTGTAACATCATAGGGCAATACTACGGTCCGTCATCTTGGACTCAAGTATTGAATTTTAAACTTAGTAGCCACCTTGAATTTTTACAAGTGTCCGTTTTAGATTATATACTTAACACAAGTTACCTACCTCCTCTGTAATGTCGTCTAAAAATCCAAGGGATTCGATAATGGGGAAGTTATGAGGTATTTGGTAACAGCACCGAACACTTGCATCTATTAACGGCCCCACATCGTCACAATCGGTATAAGTGATACAGAAGCAGATTTCTAGTCTGCCGTACAGCTCTGGTACAACTCTGCAGCTTTCATGCATTCAGTAGATTTTGCCCTAACATAGTGGTATCACGGGTAATGATTTACAATTTTTGCAGTAACCCGAGCATTTTGTTACAATTTTTGCTGAAACATGTTGGTATATGCAGTAAAGTGTCATGTAGTCTCTATGTTGCGGTAACGTAAGTTAACATTATCACTCTACTACGTTAATTATTTCATCACACAAAGTAAGTCACACACAGTTTAAATAATTACTGATCAATGCATGAAATGTTCAGTTTACCATACTTTCACAAAATTCGAATATTTTTGAATTTAGGAATTTTCCATTGAAACCTTCATAAAACATAATCGCACAAACTTGAATAACAAAGTTCAGTGATTGTCAGAAATATTTCATAGTCTAACTACAGTCGAAAATATTTCATTGTTCCACAACCTAGCATACTTGCAGAATTCCCCCCCCCCCCCTTGCCACCCCTGCAAGTCCCTATGTGTGGCCATTTCACTGCTCGTCTCTGTCACCTGCTATTGTGACCATTTACAGCCTTGGCTGGCAAAAGACTTGTCACACTAGTGTCCTTGTAATTGTCTGTGTTTTAAGGTTGAACTCACGCCAGAATGATGTGAGGAGGACTGGCGTTTACGTCTTATGAATTTTTTTTTGACATAATTACTTTTTTATGGTACAATCATAACCGGTTTCGGCCTACAATGGATATCTTCAGATGATGTGTTATACCAATGGGTGGCATCTGTTGAACATTTGTTCATGTGTTGTCAATGTTTGAACATTTTTTCACCAAATGTTGCCCGCAGGTATGATCCACATCATCTGAAGATGGTAATTTAGGCCAAAACAGGTTATGACTGTGTCATAAAGAAGGGACTGTGTCAAAAATAAGAGAATAAAAAAAAACTTTATAACAAGTCAATCAGTATCTCAAACAGAATACGTTTTTTTCCAAAATTTATTTCATAGCCATCAAATTCATCCGATCTGGATCCATTTGGGATGCTACTGGACAACAGCTCTGCACTCGTAATTTAGGGGAATTGCGCAAACATGTAATGCCAGGTATCCCTGGAGACCAGGAAGAATCTGCTGTAGCACTGCTTCACCTTCATGCTCGATCTGCCGAAAGCTCTAAGCAACCATGTGGAATGCACTGTGAGTGATAATAGCAGACTGTCCTGATCAGGACTATCCGGAACCCTAGCTACCAAGACACTTTATACACAAACACCCTAACTGAAGACACCCCACTTGCATTTGTCAGCAACGGCTTAGAAGTCCTGTTGGAAGATTCTGTGTCTGTGTCATGCTTTTATAGGTGCACCTATGTGGCCATTGCTACTGACACAGGTGTTCATGGGAAATGATTTAGAAACGTCTTGGAAACGTCTGATGTCTATGTCTGCCAATTAATGATTGCACCTCCTCTGCAACATTTCCAAATGCGTATCCTGTGCTGCAGTTTATTTAGTTTATTTAGTATATAGCAAGACAAGACTTTCACCAATCAAAACTGGAAGTCTGCCACGTCTATAACTGTTTGCAGTAGTTGTGGATACAAGACTTCCACACTGTTCCTGACAAGCTGCATACTGTGATCTTAGAAATACGACAATGTGGAGCGATTTAACAATGTGGAGCAATTGTTCGCAGTCAAGTGACTGAAATCGCGAACAGCACATTTCCGTCTCAATGCTTCCACGTCCTAAGCAAGAGAGTCCCACCGATCTACTCTAGTGAGGTCTAACGAGTGTGGTGACACTGAACTTCATGGTACACAGATCCTCTTGACGTTCATCAGAAGACGCTACCATTCTCTAGACTTTCAACCAAGGAATTGATAACTGACTTCCCAAAATACAGCACTTATCCGAATATACTACACATTACAGGATGGACTCTACGTTTTGTGCCAAATTCGTGGCGTGGTAATCTCATCAGCCATGACATACTGCAACAACATTCCCGCATCGTCATGTCCGGGGAGAGAGATGCAATTTAGATATTTTGTGCTTGTCAAACTCTCCTGTAAGTTTCACATGTACGTCTTTCATGTAACCTCGTCAAAAACATACAGTGCTAGCAACTAGAAGTCCCACACGTCATCGATCAGTTATGACCACGAAAACCTTTTCCAGTTACCATCTGCTGAATTTAAAATTGAGTAAATAACTACTTTTGCTTCTTCGACTTACAAATTAACCGTAAGGTGAACAGGTTTGGCACCAAATCCACTGATTTAGACATAAAATTTATTGATCTGGTTAGCTGTCAGTTGATTTAACTACAAATTGACTGATTTCGATGCATAATTCAATCTTTTGCTGTATGTATGCACTATGCTGTGTATATTAAACATTGTTAGCGAATAGAAGTGTGACTCCCACCAATCGATTGCGGCCACGAAAACTTTTCTTAAATCAGTAGCACTGAACTTCTGCACGATGCCACATTGTGGGTTACTGAACGTTTTAAACTCTGGTTAATTTTTAATTTCCTGCTATTTTTGAATATTGGCTAAAGCATAAGTGAGCTTTCTCGCCATTTTAACGTAGGTCACACGGGCTGCGACTACAGCGCCATCACAAATAACATACTAATGCTCCAAAATGAAACTGAAAATCAGGCTATTGGAATTACACACTATTTTTAACTTAGAACAGGTGTGGTCTGTGTTAGCGTAGGAGACTGGAGTCTGCACATCATTTCACAGTTGAGCAGTTGGAATTGTGGTCTCCTGCAAACGCATGACCTCCTGCCCACCTGGTGCACCAAACTGCAGCGCAAGCATGAGGGAGGAGTTTGAATAAAGACAGAGCCTGCTGCAAATGTTTCAACATAAGAAGTAGATTTTCTTATTTTCCACCATTTTCCATTTAGGACAGGATTCTAAGTACAGAACAAGCAATTCAGATAACCATTCAGACTGTGCCTGGTGGTGGTGGTGGTTAGTGTTTAACGTCCCGTCGACAACGAGGTCATTAGAGACGGAGCGCAAGCTCGGGTTAGGGAAGGATTGGGAAGGAAATCGGCCGTGCCCTTTCAAAGGAACCATCCCGGCATTTGCCTGAAACGATTTAGGGAAATCACGGAAAACCTAAATCAGGATGGCCGGAGACGGGATTGAACCGTCGTCCTCCCGAATGCGAGTCCAGTGTGCTAACCACTGCGCCACCTCGCTCGGTTTCAGACTGTGCCAGCATCCACGAAGGCCATCCTGATTTAGGTTTTCCGTGATTTCCCTAAATTGCTCAAAGGCAATGCCTGGATGGTTCCTTTGAAAGGGCACGACCGACTTCCTTCCCCATCCATCCCTAATCCGATGAGACCGATGAGCTCGCTGTCTGGCCTCCTCCCCCAAACAAACGACCAATTTTGAGTAACATTTGTGCTCCGACATATCGTGTAGCAAAGCGCCTTGCTACTCTATTGATCCCTGTAGTAGGTTGGTGTGAGCACATAAAGAAATAGGCGAATTCCTTACGTCGATTAGAGAGAATATGTTTGAATGACTGATATTCTAGTAGGCTTTGATGTTGTCTCTGTCTTCATCCGTTTTCCTCTGTCTGATTCGTTACGATGTTTTGAGGTTAGGTTTGGTGCTGAATTAAAGAATCTATTCTGACCTGTGGTGTCTTCCACTTACTTTCTATTCAAATCCTGTTGACACATATTGTTGCCAATTTGTTTATGGAATATTTCGAGGAACGTGCCTCGGAATGGCGGCTGTGAAATCTGCGTGTCTTTTTTCAGATATGTGGACGATATTTTTGCAGTTTGGCCTCATAGCAATGAGAATTTGAAGGACCTTTTAGAACCCGTGAATTCAATCCATCTCAATATTTGTCTCACGACGGAGGCAAAAACAGTTGAATATCTTCCCTTTCTTGCTGTGTTGGTCAGGAGGAAGGTGGATGGTACATTGGGACATGCCGATCACAGGAAACCTACTCACTCTGACTTGTATCTGCAGGCTGACAGTTGTCACCGTCTGGCTCAACGTGAAGGGTACTTCGTACGTTGGTGCAGGGGGGTCAATATCATCAAGTACCCTGGGAGTTTGTCAGCTGAGTTAGCCTATCTCGAGATCACCGTTCGTCAAAATGGTTACAGTGAAAGACAAATCCGACGTGCGTTGCGCTGTCGACCAACTGAGCACCGGGTGATAACGCCGAGGTGGCACCAAAGTCGACGGATGTGAAATGTGTATTTCGACCACCATTTAAGATCAGGGCTCTTGCATGTTCCGTAAAGGATGATCTTGGTTTCCTTAAGCGGGTCTCTACCGTATTCCTTGCAGTTGTGGCGTGCCATATATTGGTAAGACTATCAGGACTGTGGAAGACCGGTATACTGAGCATAAGCGGCGCACCCTCTTACAACAGCTGAGCGAATCAGCCATTGTAGAACATTGTCTTGACAACGGTCATCTTATGGAATATAACAACAAGGAGATTCTCGCATCACTTCCGGCTACTGTGGCAGTGTTGTTAATGAAGTTGTTGAAACTGAATTAACAATTAACCTTATAAATAGGGAGAGTGATTTTTGTTTAAATTCTGCATGGAATCCTGCTCTCTTCTTTCTCAAAAAACAGACGGACAAAGTTTATGATATTTCTCTCGTTGATTATTAATTTCACAGTCAACTTCTGACGCCGGTCATCTGTGGTTTATAATTGCACAAGTGTTTGCAGTATGTATGTGTTAACTTTTACGGAGTTTCTTGGGGAACAGAGATTTTAAATTCGCTTGCACAGCGCTTGCTTACTGCAGTTTGACTAGAAAATGGCAGGATGTGCTTCTGTCGGAATATCGGCGGTTGTCGACGGCATCACGCCTGTAACTTGTGTGAATATTGTGGAAGGATGTAATCCCCGTCTACGACCTGTTACTAGGCTAAGTTTAATCTGTTAACAGCTCCCGGGTTCGATTCCCGGCGGGGTCAGGGATTTTCTCTGCCTCGTGATGACTGGGTGTTGTGTGATGTCCTTAGGTTGGTTAGGTTTAAGTAGTTCTAAGTTCTAGGCGACTGATGACCATAGCTGTTAAGTCCCATAGTGCTCAGAGCCATTTGAACCATTTTTTGTTAACAGCTATTTGTTGAACGGTTAATAGATGTGATTTCAGCTGCTGGTTGCTCATACTTTTTCGTAGATATCCGCTGAGGTGGAATTCATTCAGAACATTCTTTGTAAGTACAGCGATTGTTAGAAACCTTTCGGCACGTTATCATTGGCGTATCTGTAGAACAGGTGGGGCGACATTTAGCTGCAGCGTTAGGGGAGGAAGGCTGAGGTAGCATGACGCAGCAAAACCTCGCGTGATGCGGCCGCTAGGGTTGTCCCGTTACGGAGCTAGAGAGCAGCGGTTAAAATAGCCACGCGATGCAGGACGCCGATCACGAGATGTTTAGCTGACTCATGTATATTAAAACAAAATTAATGGACACTACATCATTGTTGTGCATATTTAATTATTAATCGGTTTTCGATTTTAGGAATGAAATTGTCATTTTGAGCATCACTTTAGGATGCTGCAGAGATAATTGCAGGACTTCTTCTTCTTTTTTTTAATGTTATGTGAGCGAAAACTTTTTTTAAAAATCTATTATGTTGCTCCTAGGTTGGTACTAGCCGCCTACGGTGGCCACACATCCTCCCGACTGTATTTACGACATATCTGACTAGGAGTGGTTTATGTGGCTGTGCACTGGGATCGGAAAATGAAAACTTGCGCGGGGAGTGTGGCGGCCGCAGCGCTGGGAAGCGGAAGATGTTGCTGGCTGACTGAATGTCGGCCGGCGCGGCGAACATTGGCAGTCTGTTTTCCTGTAGAGCCTGTGCAAAGAGCAGGTTAGCTCCGCACGCCTCATGGTGGTGGATAATTAGGACACGAGCACACTATGGATGAAAATGCACTGCATGCGAAATACACCGCCGCACAGGAAATCCGGCGCCGTTATTCCATCTGGATTGAGCAGTGTTATTCGGATACAGTGCACGGGTCTTCACGTCCCCACGAATTCTGTTCTTCGTTCACCTACAGTGCGGTGTTTTGTGCTATCATATGACACAATTTCCGCGGGTGCACACTGGTTCTATAGCCTCAGTCACGAGGTAGAATGTGCTTATTTGGGTTAATATGATTCTGGTTTGATACCGTCTCTGTAACAGCAATGTTGCATTTTGACATTGGTGTACGATGGATGTGCTGACTGATTTGGTTCTGAGACTCGTTATTTGTTCTTGGAAGTGTCTGTGCCAGTATATTGTGTGCTGTTTGTGTCTAACACTGGTCTGTTTCAGGTGCGCTCAGAGATGTTATATTCAGTATTTTGAACGGAGCGCTGAAGCTGATGCAAAGGACGGGATGCAGATGTGCGCAGCCAGGGATACAAAGCGACTGACAAATAAGGGAAGGAACCGTTTCTTATAGCCTACGATATTTGATAAGGTTAGGTTAGGTTGGTTAGGTTAGGAGGCATTGGTTGTAGCCTCCCTGGTACAAATTGCCTGTTTACCATTGTCTGAATACCTGTCAGCCTAAAATTGCAGGTCACAATTCATTTCTTTACACGTGGTCCTGCTTTGGTTAAAAGTAACAATTTCCACATTTGCTTTCAAGAAAAGGATGAAAGTTTTCTAGATATCAAGCATTGTCTGGTTTTTTTTATTTTTTATCTCTGTGATTGCGTAGAGAGAGAGAGAGAGAGAGAGAGAGAGAGAGAGAGAGAGAGAGAGAGAGAGATAATGCTTACAGTTAGGTTATTTATTTTTTAAATTTGGTGAAGCTGCTGACAGACCCATTGTTTGGACTTTGCGCTGAAGCACATTTGAGGCTTATCAAGGTTAAATAACAAGGAGGTAAAACATTGGTGCGAAGTAGTCTGTCTTGGTTTTTGTGTAAGTGACTTCTCACCTTTTTTTTAAACTTAATCTCAGTAGCCAATCTTGTATTTATTGTTTAAGGCATTTTCAAGTTTGGTACATATCTCTTACCTCAGTCTAAAGCGTGAGATAAGGGTCGCACGTTATTCAAATTTAAATTATTTTTGCTATTTTGCTGACTTGTAATTATGGGTCATTGTTTTCCGTAAAATTATTGTTTTCTGCTTGTTTTTTGTCTGTGTGATACTGCTTCGAAACGTGTTGTTGCGTGAAATGATGTGTAATACAAGTGAACTATATAAATGTCACTGAACTCAGTCGCTCCACCCTTTGTCGGACCTGTGGGTCCTGTACTACACTCCAACTTTCACATTAAAATTTGAATTATAAGATAAACACACTTTTCGACATTCAAGTTGCTACGCCAAGAAGTATAACAGATAACTAAATTTTACTTATTGCGAGCACACAGCAAAGTAGGAAGAATACAGCAGCAAATTCGTCGGTGCCACCTCTGGTAGCAACAACGGCTGTAAACAGGCTGAAGGAGAGGAGAGCTGAGCCTGAATGGTACATTTGACTACGTCATTTTATGCTGCTTCTACTTTGTGCCAGAGTTCATCAACAATATTATCTGGTGCGTGATGGAGTGCCGCTCTTTCCACAATCCATGCCCAGATATTTTGATTGGATGAGAGATCTAGAGAACGTTCTGACCAAGGTAACAGACAAATGTCCTCTGTTACGAGCTAGTCCAGGACAATGGGAGCAATTTTCTGTTTACCAAGTCTTTTGAAAGACAATGTCAAGGAGATACCTAAGGTTGAACACAGCCACTGACCTGAAGACGCCATAAGTGTAATGCCTGCTATCCGAATTATCGGCTACACAAGCTAGGGGTCATCGTGTGGCGTATCCAAAGACGCCCCATATCAAGACGGCAGGTTTTGGGCCGACGTGTCACTGATGCCATCATGATGCGTTCAGGAATCGCCTGGAAAGAGCACACGACTGCCAGTGCCGTTGTACGCCTAACTGTCGGCGCACCTGTTTCTGCTGTCGCATCGAGATTGCACGCAAACCCATATCCTAACTGAAGGTCCGAGATGCGGCTGTACGACCCTCACTGCCGACAGAACTGTGAGCCTGCCCTCTCGTGTGGGGCCGCTGATATCCTTCACGACACTGATTATGATTCTCCTGAACCAAAAAAATGGTTCAAATGGCTCTGAGCACTATGGGACTTAACATCTGAGGTCATCAGTTCCCTAGACTTAGAACTACTTAAACCTAACTAACCTAAGGGCAGCACACACATCCATGCCCGAGGCAGGATTCGAACCTGAGACCGTAGCAGCAGCGCGGTATCGGACTAGAACCGTTCGGCCACAGTGGCCGGCTCTCCTAAACCCGTAGATCGCATATTTTCATGGTTGGAATGGAGTGCCGACTTACGCGCAGAAGAGCTTCAATATATATTATGGATAAACAGGAGGGTCGATAGGCCGCGATATACGCCGTCGATTTCCATTTATGATGGTAAACGTTTCTTGTTCTTACAGGAGAAATGGCGCCATCTTCTCGTATACCGCTACGTATTCTTTCTTTATACAGGGCGAGGCAACTAAGAAAGGCCAACCCAGATATATCCAGAATGAATAAATATATCGAGATGCTGTTTTCACCAAGTTACAGCAGACAATTTGCCGAATTTCCTGACGTTTGCATGCAACTTTTATCATTTGTAATCGTGAAATGACGACACCGACTTTGTTTTTTTTTTTCTAATGGAACTATGTTTTTTTTTCTTCTGCGGCGTTTGAAAGAACAGTCTAAGAGAACTTAAGCAACGTAAATTGTATGGGACTTGTTCAGATGATATCAGGATAACAGCGCCGCAAAGAACTGGCCGCCGTCAGAGAAGATGTCAACAAACGCCTGACTTATTATACCAAATGTAAACAAACACGTAACTCAGATATAGCCCTTGCGTTTACCTGCTCTTGAAGGCCACCGGTCTTTGTTCTGCTGTTGTAGCAATCAAAAAACTTGCTCGAAAAGCTATTGAGAAATTCACAACGTAAATGACAGTTGAAGACGTGAATATTGTTTATGTCGAATGTCGCCAAAATACACTCAGGCGATAGCGGTAAGAAAATACGTATACAGATGGCGGTAGATTCGAGTATACTGGGTATAAAAGAGCAACTAATTGCCAGAACTGTCGTTTCTTCTCAAGTATTTCATGTGGAAATTTATCAGACGTGATTATGGCCGCACGAGTGGATTAACAGACTGTGAACGCGGAATGGAGCTAGGCGCACGGGATATTCCAGTTCGTAAATAGTTAGGGAATTCATTATTCCGAGATCCACTGCATCAATAGTGTGCCGAGTATACCGAATTTCAAGCATTACCTCTCACCGCAGTCAAAGCAGTGGCCGACGGCCTTCACTTAACAACCGAGAGCAGTGGCGTCTGCGTACAGTTGTCAATGCTAACGGACAAGCATCACTGCTCGAAATAAACGCAGAAATCAATGTGGGACGCGCGACGAGTGCAGCAGACGACCGACGCGAGTGCCTTTGCTAACAGAACGATATTGCCTGTAGCGCCTCTCTTGGGCTCGTGACCATATCAGTTGGACCCTAGACGGCTGGAAAACCGTGATCTGATCAGATGAGTCCCGATTTCAGCTGACAAGAGCTGATGACAGGGTTCGAGTGTGGAGCAAACCCCATGAAGCTGTAGGCTCAGCTTGTCAACAACCCACTGTGCAAGCTGTTTCTGGTTTCATAATGGTGTGGGCTGTGTTTAAACGGAACGGACTGGGTTCTCTGGTCCAGCTCAACTGATCATTGACTGGAAATGGTATTGTTCGGCTACCTGTAGGCCATTTGCAGCCATTTATGGACATCATGTTGCCAAACAACGATGGAATTTTTGTGGAAGATAGTGGGCCATGTCACCAGGCCACAACTGTTCGCGATTGGTTAGAAGAACATTCTGGACAATTCGAGCTCCCGACACGAGTGCCATCGGTCATTTATGGGACACAATCGAGAGGTCAGTTTGTGCATAAAATTCTTCACCGGCAACGGTTTTGCAACTATGGATGGGTATGGAGGCAGCACGGCTCCATTTTGCTGTAAGGGACTTCCAACGGCTTGTCGAGGCCCGCCTCGTCGAGTTGTGTAAGTAGGCTGTTTAGGTTTTTATATTGGTGACGCCACGTAGCGCTCTGTATGAAAATCACTGGCTGTGCTGTGTGCAGTCTGTGGCTGGTTAGCATTGTTGTAATATTCGCTATTGTAGAGTTGGGCAGTTGGATGTGAACAGCGCGTAGCGTTGCGCAGTTGGAGGTGAGCCGCCAGCAATGGTGGATGTGCGGAGAGAGATGACGGAGTTTTGAGAGCGGATAATCTGGACGTGTGTCCATCAGAGACAGTAAATTTGTAAGACTGGATGTTATGAACTGCTATATATATTATGACTTTTGAACACTATTAAGGTAAATACATTGTTTGTTCGTTATCAAAATCTTTCATTTGCTAACTATGCCTATCAGTAGTTAGTGACTTCAGTAGTTAGAATCTTTTATTTCGCTGGCAGTAGTGGCGCTCGCTGTATTGCAGTAGTTCGAGTAACGAAGATTTTTGTGAGGTAAGTGATTCATGAAAGGTATAGGTCAATGTTAGTCAGAGCCATTCTTGTGTAGGGATTATTGAAAGTCAGATTGCGTTGCGCTAAAAATATTGTGTGTCAGTTTAGTGTTGATCAGAACACGTAAAGAGCGAAATGTCTGAGTACGTTCAGTTCTGCTCAGCTGTTTGAAAATCAAATAATGTAAGAGGTTTATCAGCACAGTAATTCATTAATTTTTCTAACGGGACGTTTCAGTTGTTACACTGCGCAGGGCTTAAGTAGACCCGAAGAGATATTAAGAGTTATGCCAAGAGCATTAGAAGTACGAGAGGAATTATCCAAACGATTTTTTTACGAACATTACATTCCATCACATTTCATCCATTTAACATTTGCTGGCCGGTGTGGCCGAGCGGTTCTAGGTGCTACAGTCTGGAACCGCGCGACCGCTACGGTCGCAGGTTCGAATCCTGCCTCGGGCATGGATGTGTGTGATGTCCTTAGGTTAGTTAGGTTTAAGTAGTTCTAAATTCTAGGGGAATGATGACCTCAGAAGTTAAGTCCCATATTGCTCAGAGCCATTTGAACCATTTTTGAACCATTTCGCATTTCTATAATTTTATCTGTGTTGAACAATAAAGCAAGAGGTGTGTTAGGGAATACAGACGACTCCAGAAGACATGAAGTGCCCTATAACACGGACCTGTGCTGCCGTTAATCAGATGACTCCAGAAGGCATGAAGTGCCTTGTAACACGGACCTGTGCTGCCGTTAACTGCAGGTGAAACTCAACGTGCGGTATTGTTTCCCAAAATCACTTAATAGCGTGCAGCAGTGCTCCAGTTTTTAGCAAATGGTGTGACACCTGTGATAATAAACACACGATTCGTTAAATATTTCCTTACATTTGGTATAATATGGTAGATATTTGTGGAACCTCTTCTCCTGACTGGGGGATAATTTTAACAGCGCTGTTTTCCTGATACCATCTGAACAAGTTCCAAAATGTTATGTTTCTGAACTTCTCTCAGAAGCTTCTTTCAAATGCTGCAGAAAAAGAGTACGTATTTCCATTAGAAAAAGAGGTCGGTGTTGTAAATTTGCAGCTATAAACGATAAAAATTACTTGCGAGCGCCAGGAAGTTCGGCATAGTGCCCGTCGTAACTTTGCGGAAACCGCAACTCGCTGCATTTATTTATCCAGTAAGCATTTGGGTGGCTTGCTTTAGATACCTAGCCATGTTTTCAGAATGTGAATGGCTTTACTCTTACTTAATTTGTGCGGCTGCACTGAAACACTGATCAATGTATTATTTAATCTCGTAGTAGGTACACTTCGTGCCCATTTGACATTTGTTGCTTGCATTCATCAAGGCGTTGCAATTTTAATGGCCAGCAGTGCAGATTCAGTTAGTTAAATGTTTCAAAATGTGTATAATTATCGGTTTTACTAATTTTAAAGCGAGAGATTAAGCGTCAGTTTGCGGAATTTCATCAACTTCCATAGCCGTTTACCGGGTCAAGTAATGGAAAGGAAATATGATTGAGGGTTAAAGGCCTGTCGACGGCTAGGGAACTGGAGCACAGAGAACAAGTATGTGGAACGGAAGTGGCCGTGGCCACTTCAACAGAGATGTTCCTGCCCTTAACCTTACTCGATTTAGTGACACTACGGAAAACCTGGAACCGGGATACGAGGGCTGCTCTTCATGAACGTAAATCTGCTGCTCTAGTAACGGACCACGTTAAGGTATTTGGTTGTTATTATGATTCCACTTCCTGATTAACTACATGTGCAGATTAACGTAACTTTGCAGCAACTGACTTATTATACTGTTACAGAGTTCATTAACAAGTATAACTATAATTCAATAAAATGCCTTGATGCGGCAGTCACTGTTTTCGGTATTTAACTTCTGTGGTTGGCTCTACGTGATTCTAAAGCACGTTATTAGCGGCAGGCGCCTTTACGCTAAGTTATACAGGGTGTATCATAATTAAACCTACATCTACACAATTACTCTGTAATTCACAATCAAGTGCTTGGCAGAGGGTTCATCGAACCATCCTCAAGCTATTTCTCTACCGTTCCGCTGTCGAACAGCGCGTGGGAAAAACGAACACTCAAATTTTTCTGTATGAGGTCTGATTTCCCTTATTTTACTGTAATCATAGTTTTTCCTTAAGCAGGTGGACGCCAACAAAATATTTTCGCATTCTGAGGGGAAATTTGGTGAGGGAATCTTGCTGCAACGAAAAACGCATTTTCACAAGTCGCTTATCATATCTGTGGTACATACTCGCCTACTTCAAGATATTACAAAACGAGCTGCCATTCGTTGAACTTTTTCGCGCTACAGTCTGGAACCGCATGACCGCTACGGTCGCAGGTTCGAATCCTGCCTCGGGCATGGATGTGTGTGATGTCCTTAGGTTAGTTAGGTTTAAGTAGTTCTAAGTTCTGGGGGACTGATGACTTTAGATGTTAAGTCCCATAGTGCTCAGAGCCATTTGAATCATTCCGGGTAAGTTATTAGTAATCGTAATCTATGAGTATTTAGTTAGATTCACAAATTTTAGTTTTGTGTAATTTAATGAGTAACCGAAATTTAGCGGATTCCTTTTAGTACTCAAGTAGTATTCAGGGGCAACTGTCACTTTGCGCACCGTAATCTGTATCCTGTCTAACTCATTTTGCAATTGGTTTTGATCATCTGATGACTTTACTATACGGTAAATGACAGCATCGCCTGCAAACGGTCTAAGAGGGCTACTCAGATTGCCTTCTAAATCATTAAATTAACAGCGACAACTGACACGGGAGAAGCGAAATCGTTCCTGCACAAAATGGTCCACTAACGCATCAATTACGAGATAATAGCGAATGTCTGGTCAATAGCCAGCACTGACTTCAGTATAAAATATTGTCCTGGTTAATGAAATGTATCTGAAATGAGAACTTTTCGATTAAAGTGCCACATAATTATGAACGAATTTCCTTAACGGGAAATACAGTACTACTGGAGCACTACTGTCGAAGGAAGTGTTCTACGTTATGTCCTCGCATTTGGATGTAATTCTGCATTCGTCCACGCAATAACTTGGGAATCGTTTTAAACACCCAGCATCAGCTCGTAAATCTTGACGAGACTGTGCAACTCGCTAGTCCAGTTCATCAACCTATATCAGCTGGAGTGATGTACGTTTCACATTTTAGATGACCCCAAAGAGAAAAATCCAGTGGATTGTGATCGGGCCCTGTTTGACCTACCGTACTGAGCTTTTGGTACGTTAGATGTCGGCTTACATTTGCCTCACGATATGCCGTTGCTCCGTCATTGCATAGCACGTTCTCTAGTCACGGGCCGCGGTTGAATTCCAAGCCCGTTTAGATACGGTTGAATAGAAAATTTTAAATGTCAAACAGTTTTCTACCAACTCGGATAATATTTCATATTGGAATCAGCGGCTGCTTGTAAGCAGCCTTTCACATTTATCTCAGAAATGGTACTTTTGCAGATCGACGTTAACTGCAAAGGATTTGCTTCTGTTATAGTACACATTAGTGGTCATTGTTGATTACTACACTCACCGTACTCACGTGAAAGCTGTTTCTTTACTAAGCACCACAGCTGGCGAG
The DNA here is from genome assembly GCF_021461395.2 of Schistocerca americana. Classification (NCBI taxonomy): domain Eukaryota; kingdom Metazoa; phylum Arthropoda; class Insecta; order Orthoptera; family Acrididae; genus Schistocerca; species Schistocerca americana. Next base: position 701,194,496 of record NC_060122.1, read on the forward strand.
TAGAATAGAAAGCGAAACTGTTCGGTGATAGAAACTAGAAGTAGATTATTGCTCTAAAAACTGTTAACTGGTGAAAAGAAGAAAAAATTAACCGAATGTAGAGTCCGTAGTTACGACACAATCACAAAAGATTTACTAGATGCTATATGCTTTCGGGCTCAAAGAGCAGCACGTGTATTAATATGTACTGGCACGAAGACAGAAAGAATCAAAGATCTACATCTACATCTACGTATATACTCCCAAGTTACCGTGCAGTGGGTGGCGGAGGGTATTTCGTGCCACCAGTAATCGTTTCCTTTCCTGTTACACTCGCAAATAGAGCGAGGGAAAACGATTATCTACATGCTTTCGCATGAGATCTAATTTCTCGAATCTTATCTTCGTGGACCTTACGCGCAATGTATCTTGGCGGCAGCAGAATTGTTGGGCAGTCAGCTTCACGTGCCGGTTCTCTAAATTTCCTCAATAGTTCTCCTAGAAAAAAGCGTCGCCTTTCCTCTAGGGATTCTCGTTTGAATTCCCGAAGTATCTGTCTTACACTTACATGTTATTCGAACCTACCGGTAACAAACCTAGCAACTCGCCTCTGGATTGCTTCGATGTCTTCCTTTAATTCGACCGGGTGCGGATCCCAAACACTCAAGCAGAATTCAGGAATAGGTCTTACCAGCGACCTAAAAGCTGCCTCCTTTACAGATGAACCACACTTTCCTAAAATTCTCCCAATAAACCGAAGTCGACCATTAGCCTTCCCTACCACAGTCCTCACACGAGGATTGCTTTGCAACGTTGCGCCTGGATATTTTAACGAGGTGATTGTGACAAGCAGGACACAACTAGTACTGTACCCGAACATTGCGTATTTGTTTTCCTGTTCATCTAGATTAAATTACATTTTTTCCAAATTTAGAGTTAGCTCTTTAGGAAATTTATTATATTCGAACATAGTATTATGTTCTATAATACCGCAGCAATCCGATGTTAAGAACACTGAACAGTAATTTTCCGGCTCTATTCTTTTACCCTTCTTATTATATAGTAGATTTTTTTTGCTGTGGTTTGAGACTTTGCACTGGACGAGAAATTCGTAATGTGTACTGTAAGTAGACTGTTTATGTGTTTGTATATTGGTAGCGCTATGTAGCGCTCTGTATTAAATCTCTGGCTGCGGTGTGCCCACTCTGTAAGAGTCTCTCTGTGGATGGTCAGAGTTGATGTTGGAGGTGAATAGCCAGCAGTGATGGAGGTTGGAAGTGAGTAGTTAGCATTGATGGAGGTTAGAGGTTTGAAGTGTTAGCGAAAGCGGACGATCTGGACCTGTCCGACTTGGAGATTCAATATTATTGATGATTATATAATTTTTGGAACTGGATGTCACGGTCGATTATTTAATTTTTGGATTGGTTGTCCCATTATTAGGGTAAATACATTGTTTTCTCTGCAACAAAATCTTTCCTTTGCTAACCACATGCCTATCAGTAGTTAGAGTCTTCAATAGTTAGAATCTTTAATTTAGCTGGCAGTATTGGTCCTTGCGGCATTGCTGTAGTTCGGGTAATGAAGATTTTTGTGAGGTAAGTGACTTATGAAATGTATAGGTTATTGTCAGGATTTCTAGTAATTCAGGGCCATTCTTTTGAGTTAATTTTAAAGCAGTCAGATCGCGTTATCCATGAAAATTGTGAGTAATTAATGAATAGTAAAAGTTTGAGTTCTATTTCTCAGGGCAAATTCTGTAGGTCAGTGTTGAAATGATAAAGAATAGCAAAGAGACAGTGCGTCAGTTACAGTCATCAATTTAAGTAAAAAAAAATGATTGAATTAAGAAGTTTCACCTTCTCAGTTATTTAAGTTTAAGTAAGTAAAAACTTTTATTGAGGACTTTCAATACAAGCAAAGTAAGGGGCCATTGCCGTAGAGTACTCTGCGTAAAGCCGAAATGAGATTCCATCCACATCTGGCTCCTTATTTGTTTTCAACTCTTTCAGTTTCCATAAGCTAGGGATGCTTGTTACTATGTCATCCATACGGGACTGTGTACAGTTGTCAAACGACGGTATGTCTGTGCGATTCTCTTGCTCGAACAATTTCTTAAACGCGTAATTTAAAACTTCGGCTTTCATTTCGTGATCTGCAACTGCCACACCAGACTGGTCAATGAGCGACTGGATGGAAGTCTTAGACGCGCTTAACGATTTTACATATGACTAAAATTTCTCTAGATCTCCGCCAGATCTTTTGGTAAGGTACTACGGTGGTAGTTATTGTATACTTCGCGAATAGACCCATATGAACGAAAGCATTTGAGATGACCTCACCCAATACATCAATACGTAGTTTCTATTACCTTTAGTACTTCGCTTATAAATGTTCGAAATGTCGTGCATATGCATGTTAATTTCTATATTTTCACTCTATTGTGATTGTTTTTGGTGGATGTTTTGGGTAACTCTGTACTAAAAAGAGTTATTTCTACTTGAAGAAAGTAAGAAAAACGTGTCAGTGTTCGTTGCTCGTATATTTTCACTATTAAACAACCGCCCTAGTACTTACTTACTTTCTGTTTCTGAACGGTTTCATTTCCACTATGATCATGAACGACCAGAAGTAGCACATAACTATAGAAACAACTTTGTAACAGCGGCTTAATCTAGAGATACATGGCAGTGTAGGGTTGCCCTCCGTTGACGCTCTGACAATGAACGATCAGTGGTTGCTACTGATACGGGAAGAATATCTTCATTAATACGAACTTATCGTCTTGACCTCACTGTTTTCGGACATCTGAAGATCCGATTTTCTGTGGCGTCTAGCAAAAGGCCTATAGAAAGCGTGGTGTTTTTAAAAATACACAGAGAGGTACACAGTGAGAGTTTACCGTTTCTTTACGTAACTCTTATATAATTTTTAATCTTAGGATAAGTTTATACGAACCACAGATGAAAAATGAATGTCGTGACAAGCCATCACTTGCAACAGCAAGATATACTTATGCTAATCTCATAAGAATTTATTACTGACCATACAAATTATACTTTACAAGTAATTCATTGTGGGCTTATCGTCTGGTTTCTTATTTTCCAGAAGTAGTACTAGCAGGACAGATTACTGCCAATAATTTTAGTTTCATTACTACTCATAACAGCATATTACAACTAAATATCTTGTGTATTTTTGTGGCACGTATGTTTTTGTGTCGCCAGCCGACTTTTGGAAGATCAGGTTCTAAGTTGCTAGTAACATCACTTAGCAGCCCATTACATAAATCAGGATTAAACTACGAGCTGTCTTAACGATCTGTTTTAACGACACTGGAATTTGAGAAAGTATTTGGTGTAAAATATATGTGGGGTGTAGTGAGGTAACAGTGTCATAAAGAACTGTTTACTTCACTCATCTCGTGTATACTTATCTCTCTCTCTCTCTCTCTCTCTCTCTGTCCTTTTATTTTTGTTTATTTGTGAGATACAGTCTACGCCTGTAAGGCCAAATTTACCTGTTACCAAACATAATTACGAAAACATGCCCAATGATCTGCTGTAAAAGAAAAAGTCTGTAATTGCCGGTGAACAAACTTTAGAATAATTGAAGGCCATAGTGGCTAAAGAGGAGAATTGCTTTCTATCAGCTGTTCTCAGAACCGTCCACCAACCTTTGTTTTGGGGTGTGGTGGAGATATTTATCCAGAGAGACTCTGCAACGACTGCGGGTGTGGATTTCTTGACCTCTGCTACTGTTTGGGGGTTTAGGGCTCCCCTTAGCCTATCAGCTAGAAAGTGGTTGATTGGATAGTAGAATATGTGTAGCCTACATATTTAGCTGATTTAGATTACAGATACCCACCCATAATCCCTATAATCAACTGTACCTCGTATTCGACGAAACGAGAGGATTAACCATATTAACTGGGTAAGGGAAACTCGGTCTTCCAGGCTAGAAAGAGGAAATGTTGTCATAATATGAGGTATCTGCATATTTGCCCACGGCAGCGGTTCAGAATTAGTTCATTAACGGGAGTAATACCTTGAAATATGTAATCAGTATACCACTTCTGTCGCAAATCTAGTGTCAAATTTAAAGCAACTGGTTCCAGAAAGTTCTCATTCCATATTGACGCAGATATATGCAATTGTGTCATAATTTTGCTCCAACGTGAAACAGTTGAGAGGTGGCTCGCCACTTACTCACTTTAACAACATGTCAGTCAGATTTACGCTCACATTTTAAGTCATGATCTCGGTGTTCTCCAGCATTACATTTGGTATGTGTGGCTTATGAGTTTTTGACGTGGGGAAGTTATGGGCAGGTTGTTCTTATAACTGCATTTGTAACCTGTAGAGAACTTGTATCTGAGGGGCTGTAATGGAGGCGACAGAGAACACGGAGAGAAGTGGATTGCGGGCCATATGCTGAGTCCAGCGGCAAGACTATGTGAGTGATTCTGGGAAGCAGCGTTCGGTGGATCGTACCTGCAGAGGGACTTCTGGCCGATGCCCTTCCGTCCTTCCACTTAGGGTTAGAGAGAAGCGCGCTGGTTCACATAACATTTTACCTGGGCCAGGCGGTAGTCCATTGCAAATGTGGCTAGTTGGCGAAATGTGGGTGGAGGAAGCCACTTAAGAGAGACTGCTGTAAACTGATCTTTTGTCCGAATAGTGGGAAGGTCATAAAACTCCAGATTTTCATGTTAGAAACTTGGAGATATGGACAGAACAACTGGTGCATGTGTTTAGTGGAGGCAAGACTGTAACCTCACTGATGCCAGGAAATTTCCAGGGTCCTTTATCGAGCAGCAAAAGCGTATATTTCACAGCCACTACTGTCTGGGAAGCTTAACAGACTTTTTCAGAAATTTGTCTGCCTGTGTAGACTAAGTCTCTTCGTAAAAGAGCGACTGTGGCCCCCATGTAGGCAGATGTTTTCTGCCAAAATATGGCCATGCTTATAGTGAGAACGACGCCTTCCTCGTCAAAAATTTCCTTTTTTTGGACAAGAGAGATTTGGAGTCAGGGATTGGCTCCTCTCAGGATATGCAAAGTAGAGATTTGCTCCTGTGCTGTGTCTAGGCGGGCTACCAGGCCAACAGAACAGTGGAGAGGGGAGATTCAATGAGAAGAGGATAGTTTGATTGGCTTGTGCAACGTGGAGGCAGTTTCAGTTTTCCTAATTCGGCTACCTTACTGAGGCTTGGTGGAAAGTGATTGTAATTCTTTGCTGTCTTCGTCTTTGGTCCTCGCTTGGTGAAGAACTTCCAGTCATTCCCTTGTTGGGTGAGGATTGTGGACTAAGAGCCAGTGGCAGTGAATCGCTAAATTTTGATATCACGATAAATCACACACATTTAAAAGCTGCCTATCCAACTAAATACCCAGAGAATGCAATTACAAAAAGCTTAAAAATGGTTCAAATGGCTCTGAGCACTATAGGACTTAACTGCTGTGGTCATCAGTCCCCTAGAACTTAGAACTACTTAAACCTAACCAACCTAAGGACCCAGAATGAGATTTTCACTCTGCAGCGGAGTGTGCGCTGATATGAAACTTCCTGGTAGAGTGAAAATCTCATTCTGGAAACACCCCCCAGGCTGTGGCTAAGCCATGTCTCCGCAATATCCTTTCTTTCAGGAGTGCTAGTTCTGCAAGTTTCGCAGGAGAGCTTCTGTAAAGTTTGGAAGGTAGGAGACGAGATACTGGCAGAAGTAGAGCTGTGAGGACCGGGCGTGAGTCGTGCTTCGGTAGCTCAGATGGTAGAGCACTTGCCCGCGAAAGGCAAAGGTCCCGAGTTCGAGTCTCGGTCGGGCACACAGTTTTAATCTGCCAGGAAATAACCTAAGGACATCACACTCCATGCCCGAGGCAGGATTCGAACCTGCGACCGTAGCGGTCACGCGGCTCCAGACTGTAGCGCCTAGAACCGCACGGCCACTCCGGCCGGCACAAAAAGCTTAAAATAGATTCATCACGTAGAAAATGTTGTGGAGTAAACAAACCAAAGACTGAGTTTAATCGCCAGGCCACTTAGAACATTCAACAAATCCGCAACAGATCCACTAAAGAGATTGTCTAAATTTCGCTTGTCTGTCCTCTTCTGGAGTACTGCTGCTTTGTGTGTGATCCTTAGCAGACACGACTGACGGAGGACATCGAAAACGTTCAGAGAAGGATAGATCGTTTTGTATTATTGCGAAAAGAGGAAGAGAGTGTCACGAATACAATGCGGTGTTGGGGTGGTTATCATTAAAACAAAGTCGTTTCTCGTTGTAAGGCGAAATTTTCACGCAATTTCGATCACCAACTTTCTCCAGTGAATGCAAAAATATTTTGTTGAATCCCACCTACACAGGAAGAAATGGTCGCCGCAATAAAATAAGAGAAATCAGAGTTCGGGAGGAAAGACTTAAATGTTTGATTTTCCCACATGCTATTAGAGAATGGAACTGTTGAGATATAGTTTGAAGATGGTTCTATGAACCCTCCGCCATGCACTTAAGTGTGAATTACAGAGTAGTCTAGTAGATGTGAAACACTATGTCTCCGAAGTTAAAAAAGGGTTAAGAAAGACAAAAAAAAATCCCTGCATAGTAAAAAAGACGACAGACGACCAGCAGACTACCAGAGGAGCCAGTATCAAACATTTCTCCCTGGAGCCGAAAATACAAACGGATGAAATACAAGAATATTGTAAAACATACTTTAGAGCTTTAGTGCAGTATGTGTTAAATAACATTATGAGTGATGGGAAGACCCTCAGTGGTCCAGTAGCAATGTTAGAGTTTACCAAAGCAAAGAAAACTTTTGTTATGCAAACGAGTCTAAAACCTCGTCGACAACTGTAAGCTGAAAGCAGCCTGAATAGCACCAAGAGAGCTGATCGAGAAGCGTTCATGAATTCCAGAGCAAAAACCTATCTGCCAATGTGATGGGACCTGACACTAGTGGAACAACAAGGACGTCACCCCACTCTACAATGTTGCCAGATTTATTCAGGATGGTGGATCCAAGATGACAATGTCACAATGACGTCATGTTGGGGAGTTCTAATTTTGGCGGGAAAATAGATCACTTGGGCTACCTGCACTAACCTAAGTCATCTGACTGGCACCCCTTCCTAGGAACTGGTGGGAAAAGGACACAGCCTGTGCTGGGCTGCTGGATAGGATGGATGTAAGTCTTTATTTTGCAGGCAGTCTTTATTTACACAATTTGAGGTAGTAGGTCCATTCAGTGTGTCCACCATGAGGTCAGGAGTCCAACTGACCTAGTACACAATACTGCCACCAGAGGGCACTGTTGTCCACAGTAGTCTGGGGAGGGGGAAATGGTGGGAAAGGGACTAAGCCTGTTCTGGTATGCTGGATAGGAAGGACTGTACTTTATTTATTTTGGAACAATTTAATTAGAGATGGATTTGACATAGTATATTTATTACAGTGATACAAAACAATTGCTCTGATGTAATTAGGGTCACAATACACAGCCTACAGACCTGCAAACTACTCTTAAATTATCTAAATAATGCAGTACACTTATGTACAGACACGCAAACAACTGATCAGCCCACACCCTGCACCATAGACTAACATATTATCCACACATACATAGCTCACACATGTAAGTAGGCAACATATCAGAGGCTCCAACGCACGCGTGCGCCGACGCCACCACGAGCCACCGCCAGATGATGAACACGGGGGCGTGAGCCATTGCTCTCAGGCTGCTGTCGCCTACAGCCAACAGGTGAAAGTTGCATCTACTTTCGGGTATACAGTTAGATTTCTTCGAATGCTATACTGACATCACATGTCTATGTAAATAAGAGCCAAGTCCCCCTCTGGACGAGCACATGTTTACCGTTGCTGGCATGAAGTCTCTCTACCTACGGTCCAGCGAAGACCTAATTGCCTAGCGACTCACCCTTGCAGACCCAGCTAAAAGGTTCTCAATGTTATATTGACATCATAGGTCTACGTAAATAAGAGCCAAGACTTCCCTCTGAACGTGCTATAGAAATCGGTTGCAGTACTTTCCAGACCAGCACAGGGAGCATTCTGTCTAGCGATCCTAATGGGACATGTGAGACACCTTCAGCCACACATGTGTTTACTGTGGCTGACAAATAGGTGCGGAATGTTTGCGTAGCAACTCACCATCGCAGGTGCAGCTAAAAGGTACCCAATGTTGTACTGATGTCTCACATCTATGTAAATAACAGCCAAGTCTACCTTTCTGAAATCGTAAAGTGCCGTATAAATAGTCGCTTTTGTAGGAGCTTTCGTGATGTCTCAGCTTGTCTGCATGGAAATTCTTGTCCTAACAGAACCTGTTTACGAAAATAGGCCAGAATAAAGCCAAAAGCGTTCCTCCTGATTGTCCTAACGTGGTACCCCTTCCATCACCTTCCCTGGAAATCATAAAGTCCTGCTTTCAACAAACATCGCTGAAACCAAACCTTCTCACCGCTGTGTAGAGGCCCCTATGTCCCAGCACAAAGGGTGTGTTGCGAATGAATGGAGCATTCCGATCAGCTTTTACTGAACTTACCTGCCTAATTACTGATGTTGCTGATGTGGAAGCACTGTCTGCCTTTTTCTTTCTGCTGACAAGACTTTCATCAGCAAAACTATTTTGTACAGATCGCCTTATTGTCCTGACAGTTAAACCCTGAAAAAGTGGCCTACAGATTCTCAAATACGGAAAGACACTTGATCAATTACACTGCTCTGCCACTGAAGACGGAAGCTTGGATATTTCAACATGAAACCTCTCACTGCATGCCGTGTCGATGTAGTAAACACACAGTTCGTATCCTGCGCCATGCAAAATCGCTCCCTTTTGCAAAATGCATACAGCTATCGACCGCCAGACATTCATACATATACCATGAAGACACACAGCATAAGCACATGTACAGTAGGTATACTCCCCGGTGCACTAGATATTTCCTACAAGGTTGGGCGGTCATCCACCACAGCCGACGGTCAAAAGTCATCTGCGTGAGCAGAGAGCCCTCAGTGGACCAACGTCAGTCTCTGAACTTTTGTACAAAGTTGGGCTCATTTTGCCCCTCGGCACAAAGGCGGTACCCCTTTCTGGCGCCGGCCGAATTGACCGAGCGGTTATCGGCGCTACAGTCTGGATCCGCAAGACCGCTACGGTCGCAGGTTCGAATCCTGCCTCGGGCATGGATGTGTGTGGTGTCCTTAGGTTAGTTAGGTTTAAGTAGTTCTAAGTTCTAGGGGACTGGTGACCTCAGAAGTTAAGTCCCATAGTGCTCAGAGCCATTTGAATCAAGCCCTTTCTGGCCCTGACCTGTTTGCTTGCTTGCTTTCTACACCCATCTCCAGACTCTGAGATTACAAGAACACATGTATTTTCACATGGTTTGCCAGAATATTATACCATTCATGCGATACTTTTCGACATCAAGCCCACAGCAATATCGCTTGCATAGAAGTATTTCTCACGCAAATAATTCCGAAGAAATAGAATCGACTTAATTTCTCTAGAACTCGAAGCTTTATGGAGATGGAGCGAGCTGTAAACCACTGAGTAACTAGAAACTTATCCCATCTGCGAAGACCTTTACGAGAAATCTCGAAAAACTAGAGGAAACTGATATTTCCACTCACGAATACCGATGTCGGTATGTAATAGATTCCAAATCATCCTTATAATTTACAAAGTTAGCTAAGGTGTTTCTCATGTCTAGAGAACCACCAAACGAGATGGAGCGTGCTGTAAACCACTGAGTAACTATAAACTTATCCCATCTGCGAAGACCTTTACGAGAAACATCGAAAAAATAGAGGAAACTGATATTTCCACTCACGAATACCGATGTCGGTGATGTAATAGATTCCAAATCATCATTATAATTTACAAAGTTAACTAAGGTGTTTCTCATGTCTAGAGAACCACCAAACGTGCCTTTCACCTGTCTTTCAACTGCTAGATGCGCACACCACAAGCGATGTTCTCTCAACCAAATAAAGGTGGGAAACGTGCAGAAGCAGTCAGTCGCTCAATTTACATGGGAGGTAATAATGGTCTAGTGCAAGCACACGTCCATATTGAATCTTCTCAAATTTCCACGTGATCACGAATGCTATCCAACACTACTAAGTATTAGTCTACTAATTGGCCCTCTACAGGACGGCACGATTAAGTCAGCTATATTTCTGCTTCCCAAAAGGCCTCTCCATTCGGATGGCTCCTGCAGTTAGCCGGAAATGTGAATCATTTTCGCCATAAACCACCGGCCCAGACAGCCTAAGAAACTGGCTACATGTATATTTTATCACTGTACTTACAATTAAATATTACGATCGCGGTCTCAATTGGACGACATTCGACAATGAGTGAAGTATCGGAAATACACTGTACTGTCGGCTGTGGCCCTGGAAATAGAAATATTTAACCATTCTTATGACTTGACACACTCCTTCCTTTGCTATCACAGTATTCTACATCAAATCCATACCTTCCTTACAACTGAACATAGTCATTTCCTTTGCACATATCAGAACACACATACAGATACTTTATGAGCCTGATGCTCAAGGCGAAACTGTCATGCATCCCCTACTAGTAAGAATAATACTCTGGTAATAACTGATTCCTGGCGATACGAAACAATACTGAGAGAAAATAGCGGTGGGTGGACAGGTCTCATAAGTTTTTCTTGCAAGTGGTACCACTGTGTCTCAGAAAGAGAGACGTACTCATCTTACAAACCGCCAGATGTTAAAAAATACGATCGCAACAACTACTATATGTTACTATCAAAAGCGGTCTTGTTTCTACAGGTGCTCACAAGTATCCATGTTAAAAGCTATACTGGCTTTATAAATCGAGGTATGGGATTACCTCTGAATGAAGTGGGTACTCCAGATAAATACTGTGGCACTGAATACAGGTGATGATCGCCAGGCTGTACGTTATCATACCAACAGTGCGGTTACACGTCGCCGACAGTGCAACGTTGTAATAAAATTACCTAGTTTAGAAAGTGATTTGGCTAAGTAACGTGGTATGAAACCACTATCTGCAACTCCCTCACACCGCTAGATATTTCTATAATATTTGTAACGTATTCTGTCACGATACCATGTCAGAGGCTCTGCGATATATCCACTGAGCTATAGGCGATGGTTGATTGAGAAGGATCACAAACAGTAGATGGTGTGCTGATTGAGGTTGTAAGAAATGTACACTAGCGTTTCAGATCTCTTGTGCCACGGTTTCCAGTAGAAATGATGTCTATGATTTGGAATAAAGTCTTTCCATTCAACCATATACCTGCATTGTATCCGATGGAGAAGTCCTTTAATGATTACAGCGACTATTTAATCATATTTCTGGCACTCTCATATCTGGAAACAAGTCACTTTGGAACCTATCTCCTATATTAAAATTTTAAATAGTCCCTATGCCTCTTGCAACTGCTGCCATTTCTGCAGCTTTATGCATGTGATCGTTCTAATTTAAGTCTGAACTGAACAGAAGTCAGAGAGAGCTGTATCTACCACTGTCTGCAACCAGTGTAGAAACAGAGTGACCTGAGTTAGTGCGACAGGACTGTGTTTTGACCATTCGGTGGAAATGGGAACAAGTTGTCGCAGCTCTGCCAATAGTGTACTATGTGTAAGGTCAGCGCCAAACGAAGCCTCCTCCTGCAACCCGAGATAGTAGAAAAGATAGTATGGGAACTGAGAGAAGGACGAGAATTTTGCTACTGAATTGTGGTGCTTCTCCGAACAACATACTGGTACTGCACATTCGTGTCCCACAGGGTCCATTCACGTCCATCACCCCAACATTCTATCGTCGTTATTCTGTACCATCCAACAGAGAAAATTACGAACTGTGAAAGCTCCACTAACTTCATCTGACAGAGAACTCGATAAGTTTTGTACCTAGTCTCTCTCCTCCCATATACTGAAAACAAGTACTGTATGCATGCCGGCACCGAGCACATGTGATGGTCCTATTAAATATATAGGTATTGATCCACTGCATAGGCCAGTTTAAAGTTTCATCACCTGTACTGTAGGAGGATGACCGTATGCCACAGACTATATGGTAAGTCGCAAGAGAGTCTCCCTGTGACCCTAAGTCATTGTTTGAAATATTGCTTTTTTTTCTACTGTAACATGCTTCGTACACCACCATACATTTTGTTTCTTCCACCAAGACTTCGAGGTCTGTGTCAGGTTCTGAACTGACGTTAACATGTTCTGGTCCATTGCCTCTCACACAAAACTAGATGTCACATGGTGCAAATCATGTTGTTACTGCTGCTACCATAAGACACCATACACACAGAGGATGATTTTAAATAAAAGACAATTACAAGATAAGGAAACTGGAAGAGCTTTGCGGCATTGTGGATTGTTTCCAAACTGCAGTCTGAAAGTGACTGACGACCTCTACATTTAAAGTCATCTGACTCAGTGATGGAATAGCTGATGGCTCTGCGTTCCATTTCGAATGATTCCTCATACTGCAGTCATGTACACGATCGCTGTTTCTGTGCTAGCCGTCCCCAGAAGGTGTTGCCCCTCCGCCGAAACTCTTCCTCCATCTCAAACAAACGATGTCAGTCAATCATTATATGGTAACCAACAGCATACCAGTGGACGGATGGAATGGAAAAGACACCATCAAAGTACTGTAATAATATGCATCACAGTTGATAGTGCGAGCAATTTTAGCAATTTTACAGTAATTTCAACTCCGACCAATGATGCAACAGCATGTTTCCCAATTTCAGTATCATCGCTAAACCACCCATTCTCGACTTTGCGAGTATCATTGCAAATGTAGATAGATGACTGTGCAGTATGTCCCTTCATTATTAATTCTCGAATACATACATCATCAAAGTATACCAGACAGTGCTCAACATATTTCTAGCACATCGATTATAGTGCATTATTTACGATCTATCTCTATGCAGATGGGAGTCACAGAGCATTCACGCAGTCTTAGGATAAAATTAGAGATTGAAAGCCCCCCTTGTACTGTCTTTGACCAACCCACCCTGCAGCACCGTTACCGATTTAATCTGCAGCTGACCAGAAGTAGACTGCTACATTCTGCATCTCGTGAATTAGCACTCATTATCAGTGTATAGCCCCCCCATGAACCATGGACCTTGCCGTTGGTGGGGAGGCTTGCGTGCCTCAGCGATACAGATAGCCGTACCGTAGGTGCAACCACAACGGAGGGGTATCTGTTGAGAGGCCAGACAAACGTGTGGTTCCTGAAGAGGGGCAGCAGCCTTTTCAGTAGTTGCAAGGGCAACAGTCTGGATGATTGACTGATCTGGCCTTGTAACAATAACCAAAACGGCCTTGCTGTGCTGGTACTGCGAACGGCAAAAGCAAGGGGAAACTACAGCCGTAATTTTTCCCGAGGGCATGCAGCTTTACTGTATGATTACATGATGATGGCGTCCTCTTGGGTAAAATATTCCGGAGGTAAAATAGTCCCCCATTCGGATCTCCGGGCGGGGACTACTCAAGAGGATGTCGTTATCAGGAGAAAGAAAACTGGCGTTCTACGGATCGGAGCGTGGAATGTCAGATCCCTTAATCGGGCAGGTAGGTTAGAAAATTTAAAAAGGGAAATGGATAGGTTGAAGTTAGATATAGTGGGAATTAGTGAAGTTCGGTGGCAGGAGGAACAAGACTTCTGGTCAGGTGACTACAGGGTTATAAACACAAAATCAAATAGGGGTAATGCAGGAGTAGGTTTAATAATGAATAGGAAAATAGGAATGCGGGTAAGCTACTACAAACAGCATAGTGAACGCATTATTGTGGCCAAGATAGATACGAAGCCCACACCTACTACAGTAGTACAAGTTTATATGCCAACTAGCTCTGCAGATGACGAAGAAATTGAAGAAATGTATGATGAAATAAAAGAAATTATTCAGATTGTGAAGGGAGACGAAAATTTAGTAGTCATGGGTGACTGGAATTCGAGTGTAGGAAAAGGGAGAGAAGGAAACATAGTTGGTGAATATGGATTGGGGGACAGAAATGAAAGAGGAAGCCGCCTGGTAGAATTTTGCACAGAGCACAACATAATCATAACTAACACTTGGTTTAAGAATCATGAAAGAAGGTTTTATACATGGAAGAACCCTGGAGATACTAAAAGGTATCAGATAGATTATATAATGGTAAGACAGAGATTTAGGAACCAGGTTTTAAATTGTAAGACATTTCCAGGGGCAGATGTGGACTCTGACCACAATCTATTGGTTATGACCTGTAGATTAAAACTGAAGAAACTGCAAAAAGGTGGGAATTTAAGGAGATGGGACCTGGATAAACTAAAAGAACCAGAGGTTGTACAGGGATTCAGGGAGAGCATAAGGGAGCAATTGACAGGAATGGGGGAAATAAATACAGTAGAAGAAGAATGGGTAACTTTGAGGGATGAAGTAGTGAAGGCAGCAGAGAATCAAGTAGGTAAAAAGACGAGGGCTAGTAGAAATCCTTGGGTAACAGAAGAAATATTGAATTTAATTGATGAAAGGAGAAAATATAAAAATGCAGTAAGTGAAACAGGCAAAAAGTAATACAAACGTCCCAAAAATGAGATCGACAGGAAGTGCAAAATGGCTAAGCAGGGATGGCTAGAGGACAAATGTAAGGATGTAGAGGCCTATCTCACTAGGGGTAAGATAGATACCGCCTACAGGAAAATTAAAGAGAGCTTTGGAGATAAGAGAACGACTTGTATGAATATCAAGAGCTCAGATGGAAACCCAGTTCTAAGCAAAGAAGGGAAAGCAGAAAGGTGGAAGGAGTATATAGAGGGTCTATACAAGGGCGATGTACTTGAGGACAATATTATGGAAATGGAAGAGGATGTAGATGAAGATGAAATGGGAGATATGATACTGCGTGAAGAGTTTGACAGAGCACTGAAAGACCTGAGTCGAAACAAGGCCCCCGGAGTAGACAATATTCCATTGGAACTACTGACGGCCTTGGGAGAGCCAGTCCTGACAAAACTCTACCATCTGGTGAGCAAGATGTATGAAACAGGCGAAGTACCCTCAGACTTCAAGAAGAATATAATAATTCCAATCCCAAAGAAAGCAGGTGTTGACAGATGTGAAAATTACCGAACTATCAGCTTAATAAGTCACAGCTGCAAAATACTAACACGAATTCTTTACAGACGAATGGAAAAACTAGTAGAAGCCGACCTCGGGGAAGATCAGTTTGGATTCCGTAGAAATGTTGGAACACGTGAGGGAATACTGACCTTACGACTTATCTTAGAAGAAAGATTAAGGAAAGGCAAACCTACGTTTCTAGCATTTGTAGACTTAGAGAAAGCTTTTGACAATGTTGACTGGAATACTCTCTTTCAAATTCTAATGGTGGCAGGGGTAAAATACAGGGAGCGAAAGGCTATTTACAATTTGTACAGAAACCAGATGGCAGTTATAAGAGTCGAGGCACATGAAAGGGAAGCAGTGGTTGGGAAGGGAGTAAGACAGGGTTGTAGCCTCTCCCCGATGTTGTTCAATCTGTATATTGAGCAAGCAGTAAAGGAAACAAAAGAAAAGTTCGGAGTAGGTATTAAAATCCATGGAGAAGAAATAAAAACTTTGAGGTTCGCCGATGACATTGTAATTCTGTCAGAGACAGCAAAGGACTTGGAAGAGCAGTTGAATGGAATGGACAGTGTCTTGAAAGTAGGATATAAGATGAACATCAACAAAAGCAAAACAAGGATAATGGAATGTAGTCTAATTAAGTCGGGTGATGCTGAGGGAATTACATTAGGAAATGAGGCACTTAAAGTAGTAAAGGAGTTTTGCTATTTGGGGAGCCAAATAACTGATGATGGTCGAAGTAGAGAGGATATAAAATGTAGGCTGGCAATGGCAAGGAAAGCGTTTCTGAAGAAGAGAAATTTGTCAACATCCAGTATTGATTTAAGTGTCAGGAAGTCATTTCTGAAAGTATTTGTATGGAGTGTAGCCATGTATGGAAGTGAAACATGGACGATAAATAGTTTGGACAAGAAGAGAATAGAAGCTTTCGAAATGTGGTGCTACAGAAGAATGCTGAAGATTAGATGGGTAGATCACATAACTAATGAGGAGGTATTGAATAGGATTGGGGAGAAGAGAAGTTTGTGGCACAACTTGACCAGAAGAAGGGATCGGTTGGTAGGACATGTTCTGAGGCATCAAGGGATCACCAATTTAGTATTGGAGGGCAGCGTGGAGGGTAAAAATCGTAGAGGGAGACCAAGAGATGAATACACTAAGCAGATTCAGAAGGATGTAGGTTGCAGTAGGTACTGGGAGATGAAAAAGCTTGCTCAGGATAGAGTAGCATGGAGAGCTGCATCAAACCAGTCTGAGGACTGAAGACCACAACAACAACATCAGTGTATAGTAACAGATTTGAAAGTGTTGTAATAGCAGACGATTAAGAAGAACAAGAAATGGGTGGTTTTTATGCATGATGAAGCTCCAGACAGATGGAGTTCGAAGCATTTTACGTAAATCAACAATGATATCAATTTTAAAGTATTGTTCTAGCACAAGAAGGGTATTGGTAAGAGAGAACATAAACACACGCACTCCAAAGACTGCACGGTTCAGCACTTAAAACAGGCTATAGTGTTAGATCGCTTCAGTTTCCTACCTGTCAGTGATGTGGCATCCACGATAGTTCGAAAGTGTGTAATAAGTGTTCGTGCCCTGCATTATTTTCTGCTGTCAAAACATTGTGAGTGTGTTTGCAGAGCCTTTTACATCCATTATTTTTTGACAATTTTCGAGTTGTTTGCGTGACTGTACATCAGTGTCCTGTGTGATTTTAGTAGTTTGCAGGTCTGTAGGCTATGTACTGCACTATTTCGGCAGTTTGCAATTAGTGAGTGCGTCTTCAGAGCGTTTTACATGCATTATTTTGACAATTTACGATTTGTTTTCATGTCTGCAGATCAGTATACTGCATTATTTCGGTGATATACGAGGAGTTTGCAGGTCTGTGGGCTGTGCAATACATTATTTCAACAGTTTGCAGTTAGTGAGCATGTCTGCAGAGCGTTTTACGTGCATTATTTCATTGACCTACGAGTAATTTGCAGGTCTGCACGATGTGCAATGCATTATTTCCGTAATTTACGATTTGTTTGCATGTCTGTACATAAGTGTACAGCAATATTTAGTTAATTTACGAGTGGATTGTAGGTCAGTAGGCTGTGCATTGTGACCACAAGTATGTCAGAGAAAGTATTTTGTATTGGTGTAATAAATATACTATGTCAAATCCATCCCTAAATAAACTGTTCCAAAATAAATAAAGTACAGTCCTTCCTATCCAGCAGCCCAGCACAGGCTGAGTCCTTTTCTCGCGAATTCCTAGGAAGAGGGCCGGTCAGATGACTTAGGTTATTGGAGGTAGCTCAAGTGACCTTTTTTCTACAAAAATTTGAACTTCCCGCCATTTTCTTGGGGAGAGGAGGTGGAAGGGGAGGAGAGGGAGTTTGGAGGTAGCCCAATTGACCTATTTTCCAGCCAAAATTTGAACCTCCCCCATAATGTCATTGCGATG
Source organism: Schistocerca americana (assembly GCF_021461395.2). Taxonomy (NCBI): domain Eukaryota; kingdom Metazoa; phylum Arthropoda; class Insecta; order Orthoptera; family Acrididae; genus Schistocerca; species Schistocerca americana. Next base: position 701,212,101 of record NC_060122.1, read on the forward strand.
TTGCCACATCTATCGCCGCCATCTTGAATCCGCCATCTTGAATAAATTTGGCAACAATGCAGAGAGGGGTGACATACTTGTTGTTCCACTACTCCTGACGACCTGTCCTCCTCGATTTCCTTGACAAGGGATTACAATGTCTAAACACAATTTTCCTAAAGCAGTACGACCCAGCACTCAAAAAATTCCAAAATACTGTTATTGAGGTTAGTATAATTTGGAGTGCTGTTGAACATAAAACATTTGTTGTTTTTTGACAAAGTAGCCAACAGCTGAGTGTGTAGCCAAAGATCTTGCTCATTCGAAATTCGGTAATAACAACTCCTTTTAATTACTTTTATTTCTATTCTATATTTATTATCAAATGAAAATGTTTGTTAACAAACACTGAATCACGATTATTAATAAAAGTAATATCTTTTTATGTCTAATTACTGGCCATATGGAGATAGATTAAAGTTTTATACAGACACATAAAAGCCTTGTTGTTAAATAAAAAGAAACACACACACACACACACACACACCAATAAAATTTATACGTCAACAAAATAAGAGTATTTTGTTTTCTACTTTGTGTTTCGCATTTCTGTAGCAAATTTTAATTCGTTATGTATACTCGGAATTTTCATGCAATTATTAAGTAAAAATAACAATGATGTTACTTGTATTAAAAAAAATAAGATTCAACATTTGACAATATATCCAATTGTTAGTAAAAAGGAAATTAGAGATGAAAAAGCATAGAAGAAGATGGATGATTGGGTTTAACGACCTGTCAACATTAAGGCGATTAGAGATGGAGGACAAGCCCAGATCATATGAAAGATGGGGAAGGAAATCGGCTGTGCACTTTCAAGGGAACCATCGCAGCATTTGCCTGGAACGATATAGGGAAATCACAGAAACCCTAAATCTTGAAAGTTGATACATATTTAAACTATCGAACTACCAAATGCTACACGAAGTACTAGTCCATACTGGTAACATAAACAATGTAACGTAGATAACAATAAACACCATAGGAAAATAACACTTCAGATAATCGTAAATGAAAAGTTACTATAACAATAACAAATACAAATTGATATACAATGTGTAACAGGAAGAGTCTATTGTACATTCTATTAAATCCTCGGTTATATAACATACCTTTTTTTTAGCAATTGTTGGAAATTTTAACAGGACGGTGTGTGTCTTTAACATAGTGCATTGAAAGTTTAATTCCTAGGTATGTGTAAGTAATTTGACTTTTACTAAATCAGAAAGTGGTCTGACCAGTCATTTGACTGTGATGTGTATTATGTTGATGAGCTAGCTGTCTTAATTGTAGTTCTGTTGATATTTTTTTGTATGCAGTAAGTGACTGCGTTCAGACAATGAAATAACTGTAGTAATAAGTTGTTTTGAAAAGTGTCCTGCAGGAGACATTGTATTTTAAGACATGTGCAATCAACTTACTGTCTTCTTCTGCCACATGAAAACATTTTTACCTGACAAGAGCTGGCCTATAGCTACAAGTTTGTGCAGCTATGGTTGTCGATGGATATGTCACCGAATATTTGCAATGATAATTATTTTGTGGTACTAAGTTATAATGTCAGTTTAAAGATTTTCGTCAATTTGTCTCATATGTGGTGGGTAATAAATCATTTTTATTTTGAGTCATTATTCCTCCCCATTTAGAATGTACTAGCACAATATTGGCTTCAACACGATGTCCTGGAAAGGATAAATGCGTTGTTAACAGCTTTTGGGTTTTACATGTGCATACTTTTCCTGTTTTACCAACAGCTTTGTCTCTCCTGTATCGTTTGGATCACCAGAAGTCACTTATGCTGTTGCCGAAAGCTGTCTCAAAGCTACCTGAATGTAGATACTTTTAGGATATTTCATTTATTGGAATCTTCGCCTCATGGTCTGATTCCTGTTTGTGTAATCAAATGTGGCATAAATAATTTTTGGTATAAATCTGCAGAGTGTAATGGGTATATGAGCAGATATTTCTATTGGTGACTGAAGACAGTGTACTGAAAAAGATTACATTAGTATTTGCATGCAATTGCAGACTAATTATTTTAGCTATTACTAGTCATATATTTTTAGGCTGGCTAGTACTTGCAAGTATGTGTGGAAAGAGAAAGCGATTAATGTTTATTTTCCCCTAGGCAATAGGTCAGGTGTTAAAGTATGGACACGCAGACGCAAGCTGCCTATATTGACAGGTCTGGTACACTTAATGGTGCGGTTCCGACCACACAGTAAAAAATCAGGCCATAAAGTCAGTGACATGTTTGTTGGAAGATTGTTCGATTAAGAGAAAACAATCAACACACTAATATGTGCACATATTAAGGTACCACGTATAATAATATCTGCACATATACCCCTTACAGCCGGTATCGTTCCTTTCAAATATATTTGTCTGTTGTGATGGACATGGAACTGTTCTGATGGTACCTGCATGGGATCTGAATTATCTGGCGGCATTGAAGAGGGTCACTACTGGGCCACGTACAGGGCATGGCCACGGTCACCCTGCATAACCCCAGGCAGAAGGAACCACGCCACAGCAGTGGAGTCTGAGATGAACAGAATAGCATTCACAAGGCTGTCGTGCCCAGGGTTGCATCTGAGAGATGGGCACCGACTTCGCCTGGTGGTCGGCTGTCAGTGCTTGGTGAATGTGGTGGGACTCCATCAGGACAGTTATGTACACCACGCGTGACCTCTTACCACAGTTATGGTGCAGCTACTGGCAGACCTCGTGCCGATGAATTTTCGCGGCATGTCTGTTAAGATGCATTCACATATGTTTCGTAGATGAACTACACTGAAGTACCAAAGAAACTCGTATAGGCATGCGTATTCAAATACAGAGAGATGTAAACAGCCAGAATATGGTGCAGTTGTTAGATGGTTTACTGCTGCTACTGTTGCAGGTTATCAAGAAGCCAGTGAGTTTGAATGTGATGTCATAGTCGGCGCACGAGCGATGGGACAAAGCATCTCCGAGGTAGGAGTGAAGTGGGGATTTTCCCGTACAACCATTTGACGGATGTACCGTGAATATCGCGAATCCGGTAGAACATCAAATCTCCGACATCACTGCGGCCTGAAAAAGATCCTGCAAGAACGGGACCAACAATGACTGAAGAGAACCGTTCATCATGACAGAAGTGCAACCCTTCCGGAAATTTCTGCAGATTTCAATGCTGGGCCATCAACAGGTGTCACCATGCGAACCACTCAACGAAACATCATCGATATGGGCTTCCGGAGCCGAAGGTCCATCCATGTACCCTTGTGGCTGCACGACACGGATTTACGCCTCGCCTGGGCCCGTGAACACCGACATTGGACTGTTGATGACTGGAAACATGTTGCCTTGTCGGACGAGTCTCGTTTCAAATTGTATCGAGCAGATGGACGTGTATGGGTATGGAGACAATCTCATGAATCCGTGGGCCCTGCATGTGAGCAGGGGACAGTTCAAGCTGGTGGCGGCTTTGTAATGTTGCATGACGTGTGAAGTTGGAGTGATATGGGACACCTGAAACGTTTAGGTACGACTCTGAGAGGTGACACATACATAAGCATTCTGTCTGATCATCTGCACCCATTCATGTCCACTGTGCATTCCGTCGGACTTGGGCAATTCTAGCAGGACACTGCTACACCCCACAGGTCCAGAATTGCTACAGAGTGGTTCCAGGAACACTCTTCGGAGTTTAAAAACTTCCGCTGACCACCAGACTTCCCATACATGAACATTATTGAGCACACCTGGGATGACTTGCAACGTGCTCTTCAGAAGAGATCTCCACCTCCTCGCACTCTTACGGATTTATGAACAGCCCTCCAGCATTACTTCAGACATTATTCGAGTCCATGCCACGTCGTGTTACGGCACTTATGCCTGCTCGCGGGGGCTCTACACGATATTAGGCAGATGAACCAGTTTCTTTGGCTCTTCAGTGTATATTACCAACAGTACGCACCAACGAATTTTCACTGTGCAGTGGAGTGAGGGTTGATTTGAAACTTTCTGGTAGATTAAACCTGCTTGTAGGACGAGAAGTTGGGATGGTAAGAGAGAGGCACAGACGGAAATGAAGTTGTGAACGCAGGTTTTGATTCGTGCCTGGGTATCTCAGAGGGCAGAGCAGCTGTCCTGTGAAAAGCAAAGGTTCCTGATTCGTATCCTCGTCCAGAACACAGTTTTACACTACCAGCAAGTTTCAATTCAGCGTATACTTTGCAGCACATCATTATGGAAACGATCACCTTGGCCGTGGCTAAACCACTCCGCCGCGGTATCCCCTCTTCGAAGAGCTAATCCCGCAAGATTTGCAGGAGAACGTTTGTGTAGTTTGGAAGGAAGGAACTGAGGCACTGGTGGCAATGAACCTGTAAGGGTGGGTCGTGAGTCGTGGCTGGATGGTGCAGTGTGTAAGAGTATTGCCTGCGAAAGACAAAGGCCCATTGTTCGTGTCCTGGTCCAACATAACGTTTTAGTCTACCAGAGAGTTCTTACACACAATACGTGAGGCGAACTTATAATATGGTTTTATTTGACTTCCCAGTGTTGCGGATATTTTTCGCAGAAATTTTCGCAAAATCCCTTTCATTAATTACGGCTGAGAGTTTTAAATTGCGGATCGTATCAAGATATGACAGGCAAAGTTGAATCAAATCGTATTTTTGATCGTCCTGTGCATTCTAAGTCAACGGACTGTACTTTTCGATTACACTCTTGGTGACAAATAGTAATTCCTTCGAACAGGCTCCGGAACTCCCAACGGAGCCGACCGACTGCCGTGTCATGTGCAGCCTTCAAGCGTCATCCTAGCGGATACGGATACGGACGGGGGGGGGGGGGGGGGGGGGGTTTCAGCATACCGGTCTCCCGGCAGTTGACACTTTTCGTGATCTGGAACCGCTACCAGTCTGTCAAGTAGCTCCTCAATTGGCATTTGGCATCACGAGGCTGAGAGCGGCAGTAGGTCACTTGACGGCCCGGATGGACAACCATGCAAGTGCCGACGACACTCGACGGGAACCCGGGTACCCATCTTGACACGCCACAATGGTAACAATAACTACCGTAAAGCACCTAGGAGTAACCGGCCGTAGTGACCTAAACTGTAGCGAACACGTCATACAAATTGTAGGAAAAGCAGATACCAGACTAAAAGCTTCATCAACATCTACATCTACGTGGACACTCTGAAATCACACTTAGGTGCCCGGCAGAGGGTTCATCGGACCACTTTCACAATAACTCTCTATTATTCCAATCTCGAACAGGGCGCGTTAGAGCTCTGATTTCCCGTATTTTATTACGATGATTGTTTCGCCCTCTTAGGTCGGTGTCAACGAAATATTTTCGCATTCGGAGGAGAAAGCTGGTGACCGAAATTTCATTAGAACATTCCGGCGCAACGAAAAGCGCCTTTATTTTAATGAGGTCCGCCCCAAATTCTGTATCATGTCCGTGACATTCTCTTGTCTGTTTATCGATAATACAAAACTTACTGCTCTTCTTTGAATTTTCTCGATGTACTCCGTGAATCCTATCTGGTAAGGATCCCACACCGCGCAGCAGCGCTCCAAAACAGGACGGACGAGAGTAGTGCAGGGAGTCTCTTTAGTAGATCTGGTGCATACCTAAGTGTCCTGCCAATAAAAACAGTCTTTGGTTCGCCTGTCCCACAACATTTTCTATGTGTTCTTCCCAATTTAAATTATTCGTAACTGTAATTCCTATGTATTTAGTTTAATTTACGTTTAACCGAAGTTTAACGGATTTCTCGCACTTTTCATTATTCTCTCTGTGAGAGAACCTTGGGGAAATGTAATTTATACACGAAATAAGTGGCTTACAACACATTCATTCGACCGATTCTTTAGCACTTTACACCAGTCTGGGAACGTTACCAAGTAGGATCAATATGAAGCAAGATCCAAAGAAGAGCGGCGCATTTCGTCACGCGATCGTTCACTCGGCGCGAGAGTGTTGCGGAGATTGTCAACAAACTCAACGGCACACGCTACGAGGAGCGCTCTGTGTTTCACGGAGAGCTATACTGGTGAAATTTCGGGAGCTTGTGTTCCAAGATATGTCGGGCAACATATTACTTCCTCCCAAATACGTCTCGCAACACTGATGTCGACGAGGAAATTAGAGAAATTCGAAGTCATGTGGAGTTCTACCGGCAGTCATTCTTCCCATGTGTCATTCCCGAATAGAAAAGGAAATGGGGGAAAAGATAGAGGCACAAGAGGTATCCTCCACCAGACACCGTAGGATGGCCTGCTGAGTATGTGTGTAGATGCAGGGGTCTCACTGCAGCAGACGAAAACGTAGGCAAGAGGCAATACTGCCGCCGGAGCCCTGGCCTACCGAAAGTTAAAGTGGTTTACAAAATTTTAATAGTTCCTTATTCGGATAAAAGATCTGTGGATATGAGTAAGGTACTTCAGGGACCGGTGTGGATCGGATTTCAATTCTTTCAACGAGCAATATCTTTTCATTCACACGTTCTCGAAACGAGTAAGGATAGAAACATAAGAAGTGGCATGATAGCAGCGTGTTAACGTGGAGGCTATACCGCATTGACAGGCCCACCCATACTTAGGACGAAATCAGCCGCATACAAAGTGGCCGGAGAAGGTGACAGCCAGATTAACGACTCAAACAATGGGCGCCGTTCCTACACGTATGCAGCAGCTCCTGAGTGTCACCGCCTCCCACTCTCTCCACGCGAGTGTCGGCCTCGTACCTGTAACACACTGCTTCCCCGTCACTTTCCATTTCTCTTTCCGTATGCGCATTCCCAGTCGACACTTTGGCGGGAGGAAGGAGCGGAACAATGGATTTCTGTGTCACGATCGTTGTACTTTATGATTCGTACCACTACTGCATGAATTTGACTGTTTGATAGGACATGCAAGGTGCAGTGGATAGTGACCGGGGATCAGTCGGCTTTATTGTAACAATTTAAAGATTGCGTCGTGTCTGAAGACATTCCTGCAACTTTTGTAATGCAAACCGAGCGAGGCAGCGCAATGGATAATTCACTTTATTCAAATATGGTAGCAACGGAGCCTGATGGATGTTTCTATACCCTCACTGAGGTTTTCGTTGGATACGTTATGTTACTTCTGGTTGTTCGTGGCTTATTTCTTTGTCTAAATGATTCCATATCCCGTTTCTAATTAGCTCTACGTGTACGGAGTGCTAAACTATGACCGTCCTTCATACTGTGGGCTAAAAAACTCTGATACTCTTTTAGAAATAACGAAATTCTCGCATGGTGAATGGTAATTCGCAGTAATTAGATAATGTCTGAAGATGGTCGAAAGGTCGAAACCGGTAATCAGAATGAACATAAAAAGTGAGTCACACGGAGTCTTTCTTTCTTCGTCCTATAAATATTCAGTGTCCAGCTTTTTTGCTGCTGATCATTAAACTTTGCCGAATCGCCGCGCGGGATTAGCCGAGTGGTCTGGGCGCTGCAGTCATGGACTGTGCGGCTGATCCCGGCGGAGGCTCGAGTCCTCCCTCCGGCATGGGTGTGCATTTTTGTCCTTAGGATAATTTAGGTTACGTAGTGTGTAAGCTTAGGCACTGATGACCTTAGCATTTAAGTCCCATTTTATTTCACACACATTTGAACTTTTTTTTTTTTGCTGAATCAGTTCCTATTCTGTCTTGGCTGTGTCTAAATCCAATTGTAATAGTATCTTACGACTGTTACATTCTGTTAAAATTTAATTTAGAATTAATATTCGTCCCCTGCACACATAAAATGAAATACCTTACATGTTTGGTTGAAGTCCACAAACGGACAATGTGTTTCAGTTAACAAACTTTATCACAAATTGACTCCCCAGGGAGATCGTAAGATGGGATGTGCTTTCGAACCCGTGCTGTTTGTAGGGAAGCAGCCTACTCACGCCTTATAAAATTCACACCAGTCTTCCCATTGGGTCCAGCCAGTCCGCTGTAGCTAGCTCTGACGTCATAAATGTTGTGCAATAATTTAAAAATCAAGTAAATAACCTGAAACGTTTCTAGCATGTCAGGAGTAATACTAAATCAATATGTGTTGGGTATCAGGTCAATAACTTTAACCATTTTCGAAATTTGGATGTTTTTCTGTAAAAATCATTGGCGCAACAGAAAAGAGCTAGAAACTTAAAAACTTATATTTAGATTCCTTTTGCATAATAATTTAGTAGAAATAGTATTCTGGATCTCACAAATTAAAATTTTAGTTGAAATTCATGATTCTATGGTTTTTGTCTTAGAAATTAAGGAAGCAAGATAGATTAAGTAGGCGAATAAATAAAGCTAGGATGTTTAAATTTAAGTAGAAGGGAGATCCGCTATAATCATAAAAATGTGAGAAGTTTCAACAGAATAACTATAAAACTATAGCTATAGCGTATCTCCAAAGAGCAAGTTCAGAGGTCGTCTACTGCATGTAGTGTAATTAAATTAATTATCTCGCCCAAAATATTTGACTTGGCCACGTCAGATTTTTATTATGATTACTTAATTGTGTGCTGATTGCACAATTAAATTGAAAGCTTCATCGGCCATGAGCAAAGGAAGCAATGATTTATTCGATAACTTAAAGTGGTGCATTACTAGCCCAGCGACTAGTCGGAAGAGCAGATTTGATCAGGTGTTCCTTTAGCCATCCGCACCGCGGCTTTATATGTAAGAACACTGCGCGAGAGAAGGGAGGCCCCAGTTCTCTCCAGATGCTGATTAGCGCACCACTTGTGCTAGGAGTCGCGTCGCGTCGGTATCGTTGATATAAACAGCCTCGGATGCAGTAGTAAGTTACTCGGGATACGCGTAACCATGAAATCGTTTTCGAGTGAAGTGATAATTTTGGGATGACGTTAATGATCTATCTTTAGTTTGCGTATGTCGTATTTTCACGTTCCGCCGCAGGACAGACATTCTACCATTATTAGTGTGGCGTTTGATGAACATTATCATAAAATTATGGGGAGCATTCACTTAAACATTTAATTTGAACGGTTATAGTGGCATCAGCGCATTAGACTCTGAACTGCTCTGGTAGTTGGATTGTGTGGATTCTTTTTGGTCTGTGACTTTGAGAATATAGTGAACATTTCAGAGAGAATGGTTTTTGATTATGAATCCCAGACAATCTCCTAATTCTTCAGAGTTATAAGCTGTAGCTATAAATGTATTTCTCAGATGAAGTGGACACTAGGAATTCTAATTACAGGCTTCACGTTTTGCTAATCACTTTCTGGTTGCCAATATTGTAGTTAGAGAGCCAGTGTTGAGAACGGCAAACAACAGCATTAAATAAATAATAGGAATGTTAACAATTATTCCACCCACCGTCCCACGTATGGTGCATCGGCTGAGAAAGAAACTGAGTAAAAGTGAAAGTGATTTTTAAATATTCGGATTCGGGAGTGAAATGCGACATGCAACTGAGTAATAGAACAGTGATAGTGTTACGTGTGCATGTGGACGACGCAATTGGATTAACGACGTATCTGTATTGACGGAGATGGCACTGAGTCTAGCGGCGCTGCCGGCATCGCGAGAAGCCAATTTCGCCTCACCGAAGTTGTCTGCTGGAGCAACCGGAGCCGCGCCTGCAGTTGCGAGCCACGCAAACACTCACCATCCGTCGACGTGCCGTCCGCAGTTCAACGCGTCGCGTCGCATCAGTAATCCTGGTACGCCGCGCCGGCAACGCCATACGTCGTGCAGAAGGAACTAAGTTAAGTGAAAAGCTGTTAAAATCATATTAACAGAATCTTCCGTCGGTTCTTGGTAGAACAACATTATAATAATAAATGAAAAGCACCAGTTTGCTTTTGTTCTACAATATGAAATATTGTAGAACAAAAGCAAGCTGTTAAAATTTTTACTAACCTGCACTAAAAGACTGTCGGTCATGGAACCGCCAGAAGAAACTGAGGTTAAACTTAAATCAGAACCTATGTCTGTTGAGGGAACTGTAAATCCAGACAACGGTTCAAGTGTAAATATGCATGAAAATAGTAATGTTAAAGTGAAATATGAAGTATTGTCTCCTGACAGTAATGTGAAAAGGGGCAATGATTTAATAATAGAGACCCCTGTAGTAAAGCAGGAATCAGAAATTGTTAATTTATTGGGTGATAGTTTATCTGATGAGTTAAAAACGAAACTGTCATCAGAGGTGGTAGAGTTTAAAAAGGATAAGTTAGATATGACTGATCAATCAGATGTTTCATTTCGTTTTGATGATTCTGGTATTGGAGCTAGTTTTTCGTCTCCTGAGAGTGATAAAAAACCAGCTAGTGAGCAACCCAAAGATACTGGGGCTATTGATTTAAAAGTTATATTACAAGCAATAGCTACCAGTAATGCTAAAATGACAGCTGAATTAAAGTCTGAAATAACTGAGGTCAAAAGCAGTAATGCTGAATTAAAGTATGAGATTGTGGCCAGCCAAACTAATTTTAATAAACGATTGGAGGTAATGGACAATACCTTCAAGGCTGGTTGCAATAAGTTGAAAGAGGATCTGGACAGTTTGAATTATAAAATTGATTACAATCATGAGGATATTAAGAAAAAGGTTGCTCAACAATTTTCTGAAATGTATAAAACAGTAAAATCCGAAGTTTCTGAGGTTCGCAAAGACTTCCAAATGGAAGATGTGAAGCTGGAGCACAGGTTAACAGAAAAGATCGAGGCGGAAACTGAGCTGTGCTCAGATAGGTTTAAAGATGTTAATATAAAAGTAAACATATGTCAAGCAGAAGTAGATGCAATCAAAACTGATACTGCTCATATTGTGCAAAGAGCAGATAATGTTGAAATGAGAGTAGAAAATATTAGTACTAACATTGCTAGATTGAGAGTAAAGTAGCTTCAGTAACTTCCGGTAATGGTAGCATACAACAAGTTGCAGCTGCAGACGCCGCATTTATCGGATGTCGGCAGTTCTTGCGGTTCGATCCAGATAAAAACATCCACCCGCTAGATTTCTGGAACGATTTTGAAGATGTGATTCCACCAACTTGGTCTGAACGAGAGAAAATCTCATTTATTAGAAGCCATTTAGCAGGTGACGCCATGCGTTGGTCAGCTGATGTTATGTTGAAGTGTAAAACATTTGCGAAATTTAAAACAGCTTTCATGAATGAGTATTGGTCTAGCAATAAGCAAAATGAAGTGTAACGCATCAGTTCAGGCAAGGGAACTATTAAAGAGTTTGCTAGGTCATGGATTTCACGTTTATCACATTTGGCGGAAAAGCTGAAACCTGATATGATAATACTAGGTCTTGAAGCCAAACTGCCATGGTATTGGCAAACTAGAATTATATCTGCCCCTAGAGACAATCTTGATCGTTTCATTGAGTATTTAGAACGTGTAGATCGTATTGCTGCCAATGAGGAGCAAGCACGTAATAACAGAAATGGTAATAACACTAGTAGTAATGTTAAGAACGAGCAGAATGGCAATGTAAACATCAGAACAGTAGGTGTTCGCCATCCTAAGAGAGGTAGGAATTGGAGAAATAATTATCAGAACCAACAATGGCATCCAAATAATAGTAATTTTGTTCCGAACAAAATTATGCAGGTAAACAACAGTGCAGAAAGCAATGCTGTGCCAGTTAACTATAATGGAAATAAAGGAAACAGTAGTAGGCCGAGGCAGGAAAACTAGTTCCCGTCTATGAGGACACTGGCGCTCACCAGGCGGTTACTTTTCCTAAGCCAGTAATTACAGTAATTGGTAAGACAAATCAGAATACTCAGACTGAACATGTGGATGAGGGGTCGGTAGCATCTAAGGATACAGCAGAAATATTAGATCACTCACAGTATTTAATAGATACCATGTTAGAGACGCTTTCTAAGTGCAAAGAGAAAGAGAAGGCGCAGTAGTGTAACTGTAGGGAAGAGCTACAAAATACTGAATTGTCAGGTGAATAAGCAGATGAAATTCATGCTTATATTTACAATAAGGATGATGTGTTCTTATCTGAAGTGCTTGTGCGGGATGTTGATACTGTACTAATAGATTTAGGACGGGTGGTAAGTGAGAATGTAGAGGATAGCCTGTTGTGGGTCGATGAACCCAGTAGCTGTGACCACTTGTCACTTGAGAAGGAACCCGACGATAATAGTGAAAGTGGTTTAGCTGTAACTAGTGTTATGCCCGGTCTGGAGGCGCAGAATCGCTCAAACTACAGTAATTTGGGTCATGTTCAGCAAACTAAATGTAATGAAGTCGTGTGGTGTTTCGATTTAAAATTAATAGACCGACTGAAAAAGGCAGCTGAAAATGCAAATCAGGAAACCCCTACACACTTTAACCTAAATGTAATGAAGACAGATGTCGATCACTTTAGTTGGAGACAAATCCAAAAGGAACTATTGGATTAGTTTGAGGAACCACCTGTACAACCTAGAATAAGCCACCCTATAATAATAGTGAATATGTCGGGTATCAATGTACGTTGTCTCTTAGACAGTGGAAGTGAGGTGAGTGCGATATCTCAGTCCTTCTTTGATGCATTACCTAGTAAAGACAAGCTTACCGTAATGAGGGTATCAGGACTAAGAATAATTGGTGCTACTGGCAAGGTGTCAAAAACGGTAAAACAAGAAGCTTTGCTGCCCTTTAACATTAATGGTAATTTAATTTAATTGATCATCCATGCTTAATTGTAAATAATCTCAGTATTGAGGTTTTAATTGGCATAGATTTCTTGTCAAAATATCAGAGTGTTGTTGACTTTCAAAGAAGCCAGTTAAAAATGGTCTTTCCGATAACCGGAGTAATTACGGTACCTTTTATTGATAAACATGTAGTAACTAATGATGAAACTTGGGAGCTGCCTATACGAGTTCTGAAAAATGGGAGATATTGGGACGAAGGTGTTAATCTTAGTAAAAGTAAGCTAAACACAGAAGAAGAAGAAGAAGAAGAAGAAGAAGAAGAAGAATAAGAAGCAATTATTTTGGACAAGATAGAAGCTAAATGGCAGGAAATCGATAAAATTTTAGCTAATCAGAAGGAAGAACTGAGACAGGTTTTAAAAAGGCATCATAAGGTATTTTCAAATCGACCTGGCGTGGTCAAAGGTTATGAATGTCAATTAAAGGTGAAACCTGGCCAAATGTTTTTCAGGAAGCCATACCAAATACATGTAGCTAGGAAGGAGGCGGTTCGAAAGGAGATACAGAAAATGCTAGAGTGGGGTGTGATTGAAAAAGCGGTTAGTGAGTACAATAATCCTCTTGTTGTTGTACCAAAAAGAGACAGGAGTGTCAGATTGGTCTTGGACGCTCGTTGGTTGAATGAAATAGTGGTTAGGGAAAGTGATAGACCGCAGAACATGGACGAGTTATTGCAAAAGTTCCGGGAAGTAAAATTCTTAACTTCTATGGACATCACGTGTGGATATTGGAATTTGCCACTGGCGGAACGTTCAAGGAAGTACACAGCTTTCTTATACGAAGGAGTTTGTTACCAATACCGTCTGGTACCTTTCGGACTTAATATCTCTGTTTGTGCCTTCGTACGTGTGATGTGCCATGTTTTAGGACCAGCCTTAATTAATAAAATCACTGTCTACGTAGATGATTTGTTAATAGCAACTCCTACCTGGGAAGAACACATAGTTTTATTAGAGGAAGTGTTAGAGGCTATTGAGAGAGGTGTCATGAAACTAAAGATTGAAAAGACAGAGTGCGTTAAAGAGGAAATAGGTTTCTTGGAATATATGATAAGTGGAAAAGGTATTCTGCCTGACCCAGGCAAGCTAGCAGTCATTGAAAAATTTGAGGCTCCCAGAAATAAGAAGCAGTTGAGATCGATGTTCGATATTTTCGACTTCTATAGGCGTTTTGTTAGTGATCAGGCTTTTAATGTGCCCTGTCTTCACCTCCTGCTGAAAAAGAATACCCCTTGGGTTTGGACAGCAGAATACCAACAGGCGTTCGAGTTGCTTAAACAATCTTTAATTAATAGTCCTATTTTACATCATCTTGATTTTGAAAAACCATTCTGTATGTCTGTTGATGCTAGTGGCTATGGTATAGCTGTGGAGATATTCCAAGTAGAAATAGAGAACGAACAAGAAGTGCACAAGACTATAGCTTTCGCAAGTCGATCTTTACAGGCAGCAGATAGAAATTATGGCATCTCAGAACTGGAAGCATTGGCAATTGTATTTGGGGTACAGAAATTTGAGCAGTATCTATTAGGTCACAAGACAATCGTTTACAGTGACCATAAGACGTTGACCTTTTTAAAGACCTGTAAGTTGAGGAATGCTCGTTTGGTAAGATGGTCATTGTATCTCCAGCAGTTTGACCTTGAGGTTAGATATATTCAAGGGAAAGATAATTTGGTAGCTGATGGGTTATCTAGAAGTGCGGAGCTCTGTGATGACGCGAGAATTACAGCAACAGACCTAAGTGAAGTACGAATGTTTGCGTTGCACGAAGTAAAGGAAGAAAGTGCATTAAAGAGGGTGATTAAGAACTTGAGACGCGAGCAGAATGCAGATGACCAGCTGAAATTAGTAAAGAGCTATTTGGGAGATGCGAACTATCATAAGGTCTCGCTATGCTACTGTATGTTTTTGTTGTTGTGGATGGATTTAGTAAATATGTTAAGCTATACACAATTAAAAGAGCAAATGCAAATGGTAGAAAAGTTGGAAAAAGATTTCCTCATGAACGTTGGCGTTCCGAAGAGTTTGCTGTCAGACCATGACCCTCAATTTACTTCTGATAGATTTAAAGAATGTCTGGATAAGGCCGGAGTGAAACATCTGAAAATATCTGCTTATTTCCCCCAAGGAAATATGAGTGAACGTATTATGAGAGAATTGAATAGGCTTTGCAGGACTTATTGTGCTCGGAAACACTCAAGTTGGGCAGAGCACATGAAGTATTTCGAGAATGTAATTAACAACTTAAGGTATGATGCAACTAGTTTTGCGCCTTGCGAATTGATGTTTGGCCAAGAACCGCACAATGTGATTGCAGATGTGGTAGAATTCCCTATTCTAACGCAAATATCCGCAGACAAGAAGAAGTTAAAGGCTAGGGCAAATATAAGGAAAAGGGCATTGGAGAGGAAGAAGCGTCATGACGCAAAAGCTGTACCCACCAGTTTTGAAACAGGTCAGTTAGTCCTTGTCAAAACCAAGGAAAAATCAAAGAAAATAAATGCAGAAACAAAGAAATTCATGTTCGTATACCAAGGACCTTTCAGGATCATAGGAAAACCACATGCCAATGCATATAGGCTAGAGTACCCTAAGAGTAAATAGCTATTAAGTCTCAGGAAAGTGATCGACCTAAAGAAGTTCATAGGTAGTGAATGATTCTGTAGGGAGGAGGCTGTTCTGTAACCTCTACACAGTGTGGCAGCTGTGCAGTCCCAGCTGTGTGAGATCTTCTTTCCCATTTCAGATTTCACTCTCTCTTCATCTTTTCCATCCACCTGAAATTTCTACCTCTTCTTTCCAACGCATTAAATTTTCCGTTATGGTTATCAAGCTAATAATAAACTAATGAATTCTGTAGGGAGGAGATTGTTCTGTAACCTCTACACAGTGTGGCAGCTGTGCAGTCCCAGTTGTGTGAGATCTTCTTTCCTTTTCAGGTCTCACTCATTCTTCATCTTTCCTATCTACCAAAGTTTCGACTCCTTCTTTGCAATACTAAAATTTCCTGTCATGGCTATCAAGCCATGAGTTCTGTAACCACTCTATCCACCGAGTAGTGAAGAAAATACCTAATGTGACAAACCTAACGGTGACATAAACAACAGAGTAGTATGACGTAATTAAGATACAAATGTATTTGAGTAACAAGTATGTATAGAACCCTGGTAATATTGTAAGTACAAAGTGTTGTTTTATTGGAAATGATCCCTCAATAATATTTAAAAAAGATATACAAGTTCGTTTATAAGCAGGATCTGAAGTGGCAATGAGAACTAGTGTATGCATTAGAGCTAACTAATAAATAGTAAGAGAGAGTGCTTAGTGTTATGAAAAATAGACAGATAAGTTGTAAAAATGAACTCATCTTGTCTAGCAAGGAGTGGCAGTGTAATAGAATTGAGTAGTGTTTGTGGTTGAGACATGAAGGACACGTCCCTGAAGTATTTATAAGATTGGAGCTGGCCTTTATTTTGGTGTTGGGCGTGCGGTGACACACCTGCATGTATTGAGGTTATGAGTTGGAGGCGTGAATGCGACCATAGGTACCCTTACGTTAGATGAGACAGAGAAGCTCATGGTGTCCTATAGGTTTAAGGAATTTAACATTACGCTCGTCCATAATTACTTAATGCACTTTAGTGGTAGGTCGAGAGAGACTACCTGTGTTTTCAGCGTCCGATCGAGTGGAAATGGATTGGCACGTGAGCAAACTGATCAGCTGCAATACACTATAGATATGAAATAAATGTGCTATCCTATGCTTTAAATTTTAATGGAGTGAGTATTACTTAAGTTCATACACTAGCAAAGTAAGTAAGTAAATAATTGCAGATGTGGAACTGACAAAGCAGCAGAAGACCAATAAGTGGATTTAGTAGTCAACTAAACGTAGTGTGTTTTGAACAATCAGATTTGTACTATTACCACAAGTTACTCACATGTACAAAGAAGCTGAGAAGACAACTACTAATCAAATATACTCATACTATCTCTAAGAATAAGGTAATCGAAGATGAGTCAGCTAAGTAAATAAAATACAAATGTATCAAGAATGTACCGAGCATTGGTTCAGTGTTCTGGCCCAGAAATAATAAATTGTGAGTAAATAGGATTCATGATTGTATGCCTTGAGCATAAATTTTCTCTAGTACGTGACTAACGGCGTTTTGAGCCTTTTGTTGACCGATTCTATGACAGTTAAGTAACTGCGAGAGTAAAATTGAAAAAGTTCTGTTAACTTTGTTCCAGCAACATATTGAAAGATAAAATGTATATACATCCCCATTTCATTGTGACCCACCCTTAGATTTTAAATGAACATAGTCTGAGGCACTCTTTTTGTTTGTTCTACAGGACAAAGCAGATAATGGCAGCGCGGTAGTTGCGTGAAAGTGTGGAGTGACTTGGACACCACTCATAGTGACCCCTCCCCTTTCCCCATGTAAGTTAGAGTGGACGTGAAGGACGCACACCATAGCAACTTCCCCCCCTCTACCATTGTGAATGGAAGTGTAGAACGCCAGCCAAAGCACCTACACCCACGTGTGGAAAAATGAAATTGTCATGATTTGTGAAATTTCCTTTTAGGTTTAGAAAAGACTGCTAAGATATAATTATCTGTTTATATATCTTGAATAACCATGTTATTTGCTTTGAATTTATGTATGTAAAAAAATATTTACAGACAATTTAATGAATTCAAGGTTTTCACAATTTTACATATTTTTATGTGTTTGTCTGTTTAAGGCATTATGTATGCCAAAGTGTTTCATTGATTTTTGCTTAAATTTTGAGTGATAATGTTGCTTAAGAGGCAGTGAACATCCCAGCAATTTAAATAATTGAAGTAGGTAATAAGTTTTCTTTTAATATTTCTATATGTTTACATTTCAATTTTAAATTTTCATAGGGAGTTAAGCTGTACTCCTGCTTCCCTTTTTGTAATTAATTTTTTTCATTTACATTAAAAAAAATTAAGTAGAGGGTGATGTAGGGAAGCAGCCTACTCACGCCTTATAAAATTCACATCAGTCTTTCCATTGGGTGCCAGCCAGTCCGCTGTAACTAGCTCTGACGTCATAAATTGAAGTAGGTAATAAGTTTTCTTTTAATATTTCTATATCTTTACATTTCAATTTTAAATTTTCATAGGGAGTTAAGCTGTACTCTTGCTTCCCTTTTTGTAATTAATTTTTTTCATTTACATTAAAAAAAATTAAGTAGAGGGTGATGTAGGGAAACAGCCTACTCACGCCTTATAAAATTCACATCAGTCTTTCCATTGGGTGCCAGCCAGTCCGCTGTAACTAGCTCTGACGTCATAAATGTTGTGCAATACTTTAAAAATCAAGTAAATAACCTGAAACGTTTCTAGCACGTCAGGAGTAATACTAAATCAATATGTGTTGGGTATCAGGTCAATAACTTTAACCATTTTCGAAATTTGGATGTTTTTCTGTAAAAATCATTGGCGCAACAGAAAAGAGCTAGAAAGTTAAAAATTTATATTTAGATTCCTTTTGCATAATAATTTAGTAGAAACAGTATTCTGGATCTCACAAATTAAAATTTTAGTTGAAATTCATGATTTTATGGTTTTTGTCCAAGAAATTAAGGAAGCAAGATAGATTAAGTAGGCGAATAAATAAAGCTAGGATGTTTAAATTTAAGTAGAAGGGAGATCCGCTATAATCATAAAAATGTAAGACGTTTCAACAGAATAACTATAAAACTATAGCTATAGCCTATCTCCAAAGAGCGAGTTCAGAGCTCGTCTACTGCATGTAGTGTAATTAAATTAATTCTCTCGCTCAAAACATTTGACTTAGCCACGTCAGACTTTTATTATGATTACTTACTTGTGTGCTGATTGCACAATTAAATTGAAAGCTTCATCGGCCATCAGCAAAGGAAGCAATGATTTATTAGATAACTTAAAGTGGTGCATTACTAGCCCAGTGGCTAGTCGGGAGAGCAGATTTGATCAGGCGTTCCCTTAGCCGTCCGCACCACGGCTTTGTATGTAAGAATGCTGCGCAAGAGAAGGAAGGCCCCAGAACAGACATTCTACCGTTATTAGTGTGGCGTTTGATGAACATTATCATAAAATTATGGGGAGCATTCACTTAAACATTTAATTTGAACAGTTATAGTTGCATCAGCGCATTAGACTCTGAACTGCTCTGGTAGTTGGATTCTGTGGATTCTGTTTGGTCTGTGACTTTCAGAATATAGTGAACATTTTAGAGAGAATGGGTTTTGATTATAAGTCCCAGGCAATCTCCTAATTCCCCAGAGCTACAAGCTGTAGCTATAAATGTATTTCTCAGATGAAGTGGGCACTAGGAATTCTAATTACAGGCTTCACGTTTTGCTAATCACTTTCTGGTTGCCAATATTGTAGTTAGAGAGCCAGTGTTGAGAACGGCAAACAACAGCATTAAATAAATAATAGGAACATTAACAATTATTCCACCCACCGCCCCACACGTTCTCTGATTAAAAGCTCGCCAAAATATAATTATTATTTGGACCAATATTCTAATTACTGGATTTCATGCTCTAACATGTAGTATTATCCCATTTATTAGCACAACATGTAACTGAACAAAACTTAATAGCACAACGGATAACACAAGTGGATGCGAGCTACCAGGGAAGGACGTTTCATAAACAACTCTAGGTTTTCCTATTACTTCATTCCTATTTTCAGTCAACATTTCGCAAATCGTCAGTCTGCACATTATAAGCGTTGTGATCACTCGGGTGGAAAATGACTTTGCCGGGACTAGAAATGACTTAGCAGATGAGAAATAATTTGCATGATCAACAGGCTTTCTATATCATTTGTAAACGACATATAATCTCTTAAGACCAAGGATATGGGGTGGGGGCGGGGGGCAGTTTGGTGCATACTTAACATGTCCATACACAACCAGATGTATCAATAATCGTTATTAGTTTACCAAGGTAAACAGGATAGGATCGGAAATGAACAACAAGGCTGAGCAGTGATTGCAACAAGGCTGAGCAGTGATTGATTCGAATGTTTGAATCACACTAATACTCACGCTCTTAGTAACACAGAGGGCAACCACATGGACTGCTAGTTATGGTAGACGAGCTGTGCAAAGGGTGGACACACTGGTTGTGAGTGACACATATATCAAAAATACATTTACCTCGACAGGAGCTGAAAACTTTCGGAAAGTGGTCACAAAAATATAGTGCAGACAGCATTTAGTTAATTGCTGTACGCAGGCTTCAGTGTGCTACACAATGCAAGGAAATGTTGCTTGCTAGCTGTGAGTCCATGAACACATGGGGAGGCGGTGGACAGACTCGTTAATCACAAAGGAACGTCACTAAAATAAGCTCAAATCCTGCCAGAACTCCTCGCTTGCCCTTACATATGGATTAGTTCAACAAACAGGCGGTGTGGATGTGGAAGAATCCCATAGGAAGTGGGCACAAGCAAGAACGAGAACGTCAAATAATTCAGAGAAAATAAACAATGGTCAGTGTTTCGCATGGGATTTAGGTACTCGTTGCAGGTGGAATTTAATACACGACGCAATGGAAGATATTATAGCTTTCTGTAAATATATGAAGCCGTGGAGTGGGGATGGACAAAGGTGGACACAGTAATCACGAACCTACTATCACTAAAATAAGCTCAATTAAAGTTAATATGTTACGCCACAGAACGTATCATAGTTCATCAGTTGTGGACCCATTAAACATTTGAGATGGTGTTGAACAAATGTGAGAATGATTATCAGAAATAAAATCTCTAAAACTGAATAAAATTTAGTCTGAATACTACCCTGTAGCAATCTATGACCAAATATTAACAAGGTATTAACCCAAACTGCTTAAGGGATGTGATATTTGGGCACACTGGTAGCTCAAACTTGTAGAAAGGGATCATTACTAGATAACACTCCACCCACAGAATTTACAAAAATAATCAAAATCGTGATAATTTGCCTCAGTTCCCTAACATGAAGAACTCTAAAAGAAAAGGAATAAAATGATACTGTAACTAAATAACACATTCTGATATCTGAATCCACAAACAAAGCAAGACCTAACTGGAAGCTGAACGCCTGTCCTAACGTATGCTGAGAAACAGGTCTGTGTTCAAACAAGTGGTGAGGGGGGCGGGGGGGGGGGGGGGGGGAAGGACTTGGTACCTCTGGCTAACCACAGCATGAAAAAATTCGACCCCTTCAAATATCTTTGACTCATCCTCTAGTCTCCATTGGTAAACTTGCCCATGATATTAGGTTGCCAATGGTTTTATACTACTCAAGCATCTGTGAATGCCATGCATAACCATTCAAACTTACAATACACTCACTTTTATGCATTGAAGGACTTAGAGAAGACATCCAAAGTCAGAAAGGATGTGTACCAATGAGAAAATGAACATGTCAGTCCATTCCTCCTTCAGCAGCCATTGGTCTGCTAAACAATGAAACACACAATTGGAAAGTGAGCATTGTGTGGTATGCAACCGGCATCAAAATGATAACAATAACACATTACGTATGGGGCCCTTTCATCAACCATTGCCTGAGGACAAGGACTGCTACCCAGAAATGAAATAAACCGCGTAATTGCATCGAACAGTACCATCACTGAGGACTGATTTGAAAAACACATATATTCAATTAAATCTGGTGAACATTCATCTTCCACATTTGTACGTATTCCATGAAATAACAGAATCGAATATCAATTTACCTGTATATTTCTTCTTTGCTCCTACTGTGCAATTATTACGAGAATTACGTAAAGAAAAATGAGTTGCCCACCAGCAGACTTCGTTGCATATAAATCGAAGACACTCTAATTTTATTAATCAGGAAAGCATACATAGTAAGAACTGAACAGCTTAGTGGGGAAGTTCATTCGGTGTGAGATAAAGGCACTCAGACATTGTACAGGGCTATTACAAATGATTTAAGCGATTTCATAAATTCACTGTAGCTCCATTCATTGACATATGGTCACGACACACTACAGATACGTAGAAAAACTCATAAAGTTTTGTTCGGCTGAAGCCGCACTTCAGGTTTCTGCCGCCAGAGCGCTCGAGAGCGCAGTGAGACAAAATGGCGACAGGAGCCGAGAAAGCGTATGTTGTGCTTGAAATGCACTCACATCAGTCAGTCATAACAGTGCAACGACACTTCAGGACGAAGTCCAAAAAAGATCCACCAACTGCTAACTCCATTCGGCGATGGTATGCGCAGTTTAAAGCTTCTGGATGCCTCTGTAAGGGGAAATCAACGGGTCGGCCTGCAGTGAGCGAAGAAACGGTTGAACGCGTGCGGGCAAGTTTCACGCGTAGCCCGCGGAAGTCGACGAATAAAGCAAGAAGGGAGCTAAACGTACCACAGCCGACGGTTTGGAAAATCTTACGGAAAAGGCTAAAGCAGAAGCCTTACCGTTTACAATTGCTACAAGCCCTGACACCCGATGACAAAGTCAAAGCTTTGAATTTTCGGCGTGGTTGCAACAGCTCATGGAAGAGGATGCGTTCAGTGCGAAACTTGTTTTCAGTGATGAAGCAACATTTTTTCTTAATGGTGAAGTGAACAGACACAATGTGCGAATCTGGGCGGTAGAGAATCCTCACGCATGCAAGCAAAAAATGGCAATTCACCAAAAGTTAACGTGTTTTGTGCAATCTCACGGTTTAAAGTTTACGGCCCCTTTTTCTTCTGCGAAAAAAACGTTACAGGACACGTGTATCTGGACATGCTGGGAAATTGGCTCATTCCACAACTGGAGACCGACAGCGCCGACTTCATCTTTCAACAGGATGGTGCTCCACCGCACTTCCATCATGATGTTCGGCATTTCTTAAACAGGAGATTGGAAAACCGATGGATCGGTCGTGGTGGAGATCATGACCAGCAATTCATGTCATGGCCTCCACGCTCTCCCGACTTAACCCAATGCGATTTCTCTCTGTGGGGTTATGTGAAAGATTCAGTGTTTAAACCTCCTCTACCAAGAAACGTGCCAGAACTGCGAGCTCGCATCAACGATGCTTTCGAACTCATTGATGGGGACACGCTGCGCCGAGTGTGGGAGGAACATGATTATCGGCTTGATGTCTGCCGAATCACTAAAGGGGCACATATCGAACATTTGTGAATGCCTAAAAAAACTTTTTGAGTTTTTATATGTGTGTGCAAGGCATTGTGAAAATATCTCAAATAATTAATTTATTGTAGAGCTGTGAAATCGCTTCAATCATTTGTAATAACCCTGTACATCAGAGAACTACATCTAGTGGATAGCTGAACTGCACAGTGGCAATGTTCACTCAGTGGCCACTAACAACTTTCATCAATTACAAATCAAGAAAATGTACATTTCATTGGATGCGAGTTTAAAAATACCCAAACGTTGTAAATCATAGGTTACAACAGTCAAAGAAAATCTGAATTGCCCTTTGGCTAGAGACGTGGCAATCAAATCAAGGATATACTCAAAAAAATTAATTTTATTTGCTAGGTGTGTGATAACTAAATCAAGGCAACGCAGAGAAACTTGACGTGCATGATAGTAAAGTACATGGTACCTAAATAAGAAAAAGAAAACAGAAATTAATATTGCATTGCCCATTGGAAAACTACTTGATACACGAATTAATTAAAAACCAGAAAGTATTACATTTCAATAAGAGGAAACAGTATTGCTCTCCCAAGAGCAAATCAGAACTTGTAACAAGTGTAACACATTAATATCGCTTGCTACAAAGCTTTGCACATCAGTATATGAAGGGCTTATTTCAATAGTAGTACAAGTCCATTTTGGTTCATTCTGAGATACAGAGTCCTAAAGTTAAATGAGCGCTGAAAAACCTGCAGTTGAGATACCATAAATATTCAAGTATTTATACTTGAGATACTGCAGATTTGCAGATACTTGAGATACTGCAGATTTTTCAGCGCTCATTTAACTTTAGGACTCTGTATCTCAGAATGAACAAAACTGGACTTGTACCACTAATAAAACAAGCCCAGATTTTTCAGCGCTCATTTAACTTTAGGACTCTGTATCTCAGATTGAACAAAACTGAACTTGTACCACTGTTAAAACAAGCCCAGATTTTTCAGCGCTTATTTAACTTTAGGACTCTGTATCTCAGAATGAACAAAACTGCACTTGTACCACTATTAAAACAAGCCCAGATTTTTCAGCGCTCATTTAACTTTAGGACTCTGTATCTCAGAATGAACAAAACTGGACTTGTACCACTATTAAAACAAGCCCTTCATAAACTCTTCGACTTGTTTTTCGTCGCACTCTTGACACACGTACTACAATACCACAGTGTTGTTCTAGAGTTCTCGTTAAGAACATTCTACCACAGATATTTGGAGGAATGACTAAAGTGAACACATCACTGGGGTTTCTCTCATTTGATGTGGTGTTTTTGTTGCTTAGTCCCATGTGGCTGAGGCTCTCTAGCCTCTCGTTTTCTATTACATCTTTAGCTCAAGGTCTCGTCCTGCGGCTTCCATATCAGATATCGTCCCATATCTGTTAGAATCGTCCTCCTGGATTGCGGATTCAGGAAAAGCCCTTTCTTGTGACTGATATTTTGTAGCAAGCTGGATACGCATTTGGTGATAATGTTCTAACTCAAAGTAGTTCATAGCATTCTTCAAGTCGTAGCAGTCCCCACTACTTACGAAGGCTACTCGCTTCAGCTGTTGCTCTTCAACTGCTTAAAGCAGTACCGTCTCCTTCAGATCTGGTTCTGATCTCGCCCACGAGTTGGGTAGATATGCATGGCGTTGTCCCAGCACAGTGCCAGTTAGTACCAGAAAACACCCCCTTCACTCTCCTCCCATTTCTTGAGGGTCGGGTCAGACTGGAAGGCTCCGTGTCCATTATGTGGAATGGCGTGCGCATATACGCGAGTGTAGCAATAAGACGACAGCATCACGCTCCAGCTGGTGCGTGCCGTAATTCGTTCCCTTCCCTTGCTCAAAGGGTGAGATGACATTCTTAAAATAACAGCAAGGTCTTTGTGCGTATTATGCGAAACTGTGTTAAATCGCCTGTTGAGGATATAAAGTAAATTTGTAAATAGCCATCTCACTTGATGTTTTGTCCAAATGTTCAAATTTGTGTGAAATCTTATGGGAATTAACTGCTAAGGTCATCAGTCCCTAAGCTCACACATTACTTAACCTAAATTATCCTAAGGCCAAACACACCCACCCATGCCCGAGGGAGGACTCGAACCTCCGCCGGTACCAGCCGCACAGTCCATGATGTTTTGTAATGGAATTTATTACCACCACCAAATTATGTCTTTATAATATCATCAGGTGATTTATGTCCATCGTGTCGATATAGGATGTTCTGATACATATTTTTAAAACATATTACGCATGGAACTAACTAAGATAACGCTGGTATAATTCTTCATGAAAAGTGTACCTTGTTCTTGCACGAAATGGAACTCAGAACCACAAACATAACTCCAGATAGAAATACTTATTGATATATGGTCCATTTAGCCCTGTGATAGATATCTGTCTATTGACACAACAGAATGTGCACAATATGGTTACCATTCATTCTTACACGTGCTTCAGCCCTTGTTCACAATGAATTATGAACTCGTGGGAACACTTTTAACTACCCTCGTATTTGGTCGCTTGCATGAGAAAGACACTCGTGTAACATGTGCAGGTTGTCGATGGGTATGGAATCCACCAGTGATTTTAAATGACCCCACTATTTAGAATCTGATGATGTTGTTGTTGAGGTCTTCAGTCCAGAGACTGGTTTGATGCAGCTCTCCATTCTACTCTATCCCGTGCAAGCTTCTTCATCTCCAAGTAACTACTGCACCCTACATCCTTTTGAATCTACTTAGTGTATTCACCTCTTGGTCTCCCTCTACGATTTTCGCCCTCCGCGCTGCCCTCCAATACTAAATTGGTGATCCCTTGATGCTTCAGAACATGTCCTAGAAACCGATCCCTTCTACTAGTAGTCACGTTGTGCCACAAATTCCTCTTCCCCCCCAATTCTATTCAGTACCTCCTCATTAGTTACGTGATCACCCACATTATCGTCAGCATTCTTCTGTAGCACCACATTTCCAAAGCTTCTATTCTCTTTTTGTCTAAACTATTTATCGTCTATGTTAGGAGACGATGACTGTGTTAATCAGCGTGACAACACACCATGTCACAAAGCACCATCTGTGAGGTTATGGTTTGTGGACAATAACTTTCCTGAAATGGTCTGGCCTACCCAGAGTCTCTGCCTGCATCCAATGGAGTACCTCTGGGAGGGTTAGAACGTCTAATACGCTCCTGGCCCCAGCGTCCAACGTCACTACCTTCTCCGGTTTCGACTCTTGAGGAATGAAGGGCTATCATCCCTAAACAAACACTAAGAAACCTCACTGAAAGTGTTTACAGCAAAGTTCAAGTAGTCATACAGGGTGTTTCAAAAATGACCAGTATATTTGAAACGGCAATAAAAACTAAACGAGCAGCGATAGAAATACACCGTTTGTTGCAATATGCTTGGGACAACAGTACATTTTCAAAAATGGTTCAAATGGCACTGAGCACTATGGGACTCAACTGCTGAGGTCATTAGTCCCCTAGAACTTATAACTAGTTAAACCTAACTAACCTAAGGACATCACAAACATCCATGCCCGAGGCAGGATTCGAACCTGCGACCGTAGCGGTCGCGCGGTTCCAGACTGCAGCGCCTTTAACCGCACGGCCACTTCGGCCGGCAGTACATTTTCAGGCGGACAAACTTTCGAAATTACAGTAGTTACAATTTGCAACAACAGATGGCGCTGCAAGTGATGTGAAAGATATAGAAGACAACGCAGTCTGTGGGTGCGCCATTCTGTACGTCGTCTTTCTGCTGTAAGCGTGTGCTGTTCACAACGTGCAAGTGTGCTGTAGACAACATGGTTTATTCCTTAGAACAGAGGATTTTTCTGGTGTTGGAATTCCACCGCCTAGAACACAGTGTTGTTGCAACAAGACGAATTTTTCAATGGAGGTTTAATGTAACCAAAGGACCGAAAAGCGATACAATAAAGGATCTGTTTGAAAAATTTCAACGGACTGGGAACGTGACGGATGAACGTGCTGGAAAGGTAGGGCGACCGCGTACGGCAACCACAGAGGGCAACGTGCAGCTAGTGCAGCAGGTGATCCAACAGCTGCGGTCCAAATGACGCCAACGTCCACGTATCGTCTCATGCGCCAGAGTTTACACCTCTATCCATACAAAATTCAAACGCGGCAACCCCTCAGCGCCGCTACCATTGCTGCACGAGAGACATTCACTAACGATATAGTGCACAGGATTGATGACGGCGATATGCATGTGGGCAGCATTTGGTTTACTGACGAAGCTTATTTTTACCCGGACGGCTTCGTCAATAAACAGAACTGGCGCATATGGGGAACCGAAAAGCCCCATGTTGCAGTCCCATCGTCCCTGCATCCTCAAAAAGTACTGGTCTGGGCCGCCATTTCTTCCAAAGGAATCATTGGCCCATTTTTCAGATCCGAAACGATTACTGCATCACGCTATCTGGACATCCTTCGTGAATTTGTGGCGGTACAAACTGCCTTAGACGACACTGCGAACACCTCGTGGTTTATGCAAGATGGTGCCCGGCCACATCGCACGGCCGACGTCTTTAATTTCCTGAATGAATATTTCGATGATCGTGTGATTGCTTTGGGCTATCCGAAACATACAGGAGGCGGCGTGGATTGGCCTCCCTATTCGCCAGACATGAACCCCTGTGACTTCTTTCTGTGGGGACACTTGAAAGACCAGGTGTACCGCCAGAATCGAGAAACAATTGAACAGCTGAAGCAGTACATCTCATCTGCATGTGAAGCCATTCCGCCAGACACGTTGTCAAAGGTTTCGGGTAATTTCATTCAGAGACTACGCCATATTATTGCTACGCGTGGTGGATATGTGGAAAATATCGTACTATAGAGTTTCCCAGACCGCAGCGCCATCTGTTGTTGAAAATTGTAACTACTGTAATTTCGAAAGTTTGTCTGCCTGAAAATGTACTGTTGTCCCAAGCATATTGCAACAAACGGTGTATTTCTATCGCTGCTCGTTTAGTTTTTATTGCCGTTTCAAATATACCGGTCATTTTTGAAACACCCTGTAAATGTTAAGGGTGGACATACCCCAATATTAGTACCTACTAATAGATGTCTGGAGGCTTTTGATTAGCGTGTATAGTTGGAAGAAAAGTCAGAGAGACGTTATCATTGTGTTTATTAGTTATTCCTTTCCTGTGAATCTCACACACACGATAAAGAAACAACATTCCTTCTTTCCCTTTGTGCCGCTCATTGTACTAAGTCAGTTTGTGGTTAACAAGGATTGTACAAGCTGTCCATAATTAAAGTTCCAGTTTCGAAACGCTATAGAAAGAGACCCACTACTCAGAATCAAGCCCAATTTGAATAGCATATAATTAACGCAGAGGGAAGCGTAATGGAAAAAAAGAATTACCAGTAGAGCGTCAGAATGTGCACACCAACATGAGAGCGGCACACAGCGTTTCCTGAGTTTCCATCCGAGACGCCTAATATGAGTGTCTCCATGAAGGATCGCGCGCTGCTGGTAAAGCTCTTTTACAAGAACGATGACTGTGCGCCAGTAGCCGTGCAGAGATTCCGGATACTCAAGGGTACGAAAAAACGCCTTAGTCCAATAACTGCAAAGGGTCTGGAGAAAATGATTAGAAGATTCGAAAAGAAAGATTCTTTTTAAGAGCAATGTAGCAGAGGGATGAAAGCAGTTGACCCAGTATCTGTAGAAGATGTGATCACAGCATTGCAGGAAGTGTCGACCGGTGCTGTGCACGGGGAACTGTCCGAACGTTGGACATGCCTGCGGCCACGGCACATAAAATCCCACGAATCATCCTGCACTGCTATCCACAGAAAATCGCCCATGTTCAGGAGTTGCTCCTTGCTGACCCGCCAGCAAGACAAATTTTCGCTTTGGAATTTCTTGCTCGCATAAAAGTGAACAATGTATGGTCATAGAAAATTCTTAGTCCATTTCCATCTTCAAGTACATGCCAATACGCAGAATTTCAGAATATGGGTACTGAAAAATCCGCTCGCACATCAACTTGTACCGCTGCATTCCGAAAAAGTGGCTGTGTGGTGCGGGTTGACGGCATCGTTTGCCTTGGGGCCGTAGTTTTTCGAGGAGATGAGTCCTGCGGGTCATGTTAACTGTATCGTCAGTGGTATACGCTTTTGAGCTTTAAGGTCACTCCATCCCTTCAATACCGTGAATGTGTGGGTAGCATCATATTCATGCAAGATGGCGCTCCTTCGCATGTTAAACAACTATTGAAGCAGCTGCTGCGGAGGCATTTCGCATATTCTGGAATTATCAGCCGTCATTTCCCTATAGCCCGGCCGCCCAGAGCACCTGATCATAATCCGTGTGACTTCTGACTGTGGTATTATCTGAAAGTTGTTGTGTTCAGTGGTCCAATTGCGAACGTAGCTGAATTGTAGGTACGCACTGCGCAACGCATTCTGAACGTGACTCCCGAGACACTGCGATCTGTTGAGAAACAGTTGCCCGATTTCAGTTTGTGGCAGAAAGCGGTGTACAGAATATTGAACATGTCTTGTGCCAGTCTCACGACAATTACAAACCCTTGTCAGTTTGCTTTTTGTGCAGTTTTTGGCCATAGGAAAATTAAAACCCGATTTTTCGCTTCCAGTGTGGCACGATCTTGCCTTGGCAAATGGATTTGCCGAACTAACAGCGCCACAGCTGTTGAGTGCTGAGCTTGTACAGTCAAGCGCATTGAACAGTACCGATGGTGTAATGCGCACCTCAAACCATAGCCGCCATATTGAGATTCATCTGTCATTAGTACCAGACCCCACTTACGTTAAGACCTTAACAGCGCCATCTATTGCTAACTTTACGTCAAATTTGGTTTATTCCATGACGTTATCCCCTGCGTCAATAATATGCTGCTCAAATTTGACGTACAGTACAGTAATGAACTATACAAATTAACAGGATGGTATAATCGTAAAAATAACAGCCAGTGCGGCAAATACATACCATCCATAAACTAAAGCTAAAGTCATGTTCAGCTTCTACTAGAAATGTACTTAGAAAATCGGTTAGGTAAAATTTTTACAACTGTTTATGAACCTATTAATTTATCTCAAAAATGTTACAACTAGTTAACGCCGAAAAAACAGTTTTTGTTTATTTTTCGTATATCTATAATATTCAGTGGTAGAAATGTGTATTTATAACGACTCTCGGTGTTCTTTGTTGCAATACCTCCGAAAAGAAGATTAAGACAGACAAATACATACCTTCAGAGAATAAGAAGTGCTTATGAGAGGCATGGGTACCCCTGAAGATGAGGGTAAGCCCTCAGAAACCCGACGTCGAAGAAAATAAAAGTAACTGACCCAAATGATTGTTTGAATAAGTATCATAAACAGCCGTGCCAACAGCCTTACCGCAGAGGTAACACCGGTTCCCGTCAGATGAGCGAAGTAAAGTGCTGTTGGACTTTGCTAGCACTGGGATGGGTGACCGTGTGGGAGCACCAAGCGCTTCGCAAGCGGGGTGCACTCAGCCCTTGTAAGACCAATTGAGAAGCTACTTAACTGACAAGTGGAGGCTCCCGTCACCAACACTGACAACGGCTGGGAGAGCGGTGTGCTGGCCACATGCTCCGCTATATCCGCATCCAGTGACAC
This sequence comes from Schistocerca americana, assembly GCF_021461395.2. Taxonomy (NCBI): domain Eukaryota; kingdom Metazoa; phylum Arthropoda; class Insecta; order Orthoptera; family Acrididae; genus Schistocerca; species Schistocerca americana. The sequence continues at coordinate 701,242,671 of NC_060122.1, forward strand.
CGATCGGCTGAGGATGACACGGCAGTTAGTCGGTAACGTTGGGCCTTACAAAACCTCTTCGGATGGAGTTAAGTTTCAAACGGTCGTAGTTTCTAATTCACAGTCCAACGTGAACGACAGAAGTTCATGGGGTAATGGCAGAAGTAGAAGGTACAGCTGCCCATGCAGCTTCAACTCGATACCACAGTTTATCAGGAGTAGTGACTGGCGTAATGTGACCGAGCGAGTTGCTCGGCCACCATTGACCAGACGTTTTCAATTGGTGAGAGGTCTATAGAATGTGCTGGCCAGGGCAGCAGTCGAACATTTTCTGTATCCAGAAAGGCCCGTACAGAACCTGAAACATGCGGTCGTGGATTATCCTGCTGAAATGTAGGGTTAGGCAGGGATCGAATGAAGGGTAGAGCCACGGGTCGCAACACATCTGAAATGTAACGTCCACTGTTCATAGTACCGTCAACGCGAACCAGAGGTGACGGAGACGTGTAACCAATGGGACCCTATACCATCACGCCGGGTGATAAACCAGTATGGCGATGACGAATACACGCTTCCAATATGGGTTCATCGCGATGTTGCCAAACACGGATGCGACAATCATGATGCTGTTAACAGAACCTGGATTCATCCGAAAAAATGATGTTTTGCCATTCGTGCACCCAGGTTCGTCGTTGAGTGCACCATCACAGATGCTCCTGTCTGTGATGCTGCGTCAGGGGTAACCGCAGCCATGGTCTCCGATTTGATAGTCCATGCTGCTGCAAACGTCGTCGAACTATTCGTGCAGATGGTTGTTGTCTTGCAAACGTCCACATCTGTTGACTCAGGGATCGAGACGTAGCTGCACGATCCGTTACAGCCATGCGGATAAGATGCCTTTCGTCTCGGCTGCTAGTGATACGAGGCCGTTGGGATCCAGCACAGCGTTCCGTATTACCCTCCTGAACCCACCGATTCCATATTTTGCTAACAGTCATTGGATCTCGACCAACGCAAGCAGCAATGTCGCGATACGATAAACCGCAATCGCGATAGGCTATAATCCGACGTGATGGTCGGAAACGTGATGGTACGCGTTTCTCCTCCTTAAACGAAGCATCACAATAACGTTTCACCAGGCAACGCCGGTCAACTGCTGTTTGTGTATGAGAAATCGGTTGGAAACTTTCCTCATGTCAGCACGTTGTAGGTGTCGCCACCGGTGCCAACCTTGTGTGAATGCTCTGAAAACCTAATCATTCGCATATCACAGCATCTTCTTCCTGCCGGCTAAATTTCGCGTCAGTAGCAAGTCATCTTCGTGGTGTAGCAATTTTAATGGCCAGTAGTATACATCAGAGTGGCTCTCTTAAATACAGTTACTATTCTGCTTAATTTACCCGCTTGTGTTGGCTCTTTCTGCGCGACTGCTGAGTATCTAGCTGAATAAGGGATGACAGATGAGGTTCTTCTCGAATCCTGGCAGATGGATTGTACGCCGGTCAGTTAAGATAACAGACAGCCATCTCGTCTTCTTGCGTGTGCAATAATTACCGCAAGCGGAGGCTCGGGACCGACGGATTGCGACAAATTCTTTTTTGGCAGCGGGCCCCGTAAATCAGCTTCTTTGGGCCGCTCCGCGCCGCCGCACACGCCCCATGTTTTGCGCCTCTGCGCCGCCGATACCAGACACATTCATCTGGCCGACCAGGGGATCCACTCGTCGCCGAATTGCACACAGGCCTCCCGGCGACGACGACGGCCTCGAAAAAGCCGGGACCCCCTCCTCGCGGAGCTTTAATTAGAGGTCACGCGGTTTTAACATAAGCTTATGGCGCCGCTGAAGGGGGCGGCGGCAGCAGCAACAAAGGGGAACGGAAAGGACCTCGGCCGCCACATCCACCGCGGTCGATATCTGCACGATAGCATCCGCCCCGTCCTGACGTGCTTCACAGATTGATCTATCGAACTACATAGCTTATGATTATTGTAGAAGTATGGGACTCCTTTGCAGGAAGACATGCCCTACACGTCCTGCAACTGAAAATGGGGAAGACGTGAACGTGATACCCGAACTCGACGACTTACTACACTACTAGCCATTAAAATTGCTGCACCACGAACATGACGTGCTACAGACGCGAATTTAACCGACAGCAAGAAGATGCTGTTATATGCAAATGATTATCTTTTTAGATCTTTCACACTAGGTTGGTGCCGGTGGCGACACCTACAACGTGTTGTCATGAGGAAAGTTTCCAACCGATTTCTCATACACAAACAGCAGTTGACCGGCGTTGCCTGGTGAAACGTTGTTGTGATGCCTCGTGTAAGGAGGAGAAATGCGTACCATCACGTTTCCGACTTTGATAACGGTCGGATTATAGCCTATCGCGATTGCGGTTTGTCGTATCGCGACATTGATGCTCGCGTTGGTAGAGTTCCATTGACTGTTAGCAGAATATGGAATCGGTGGGATCAGGAGGGTAATACGGAACGCCGTGCTGGATCCCAAGGGCTTCGTGTCACTAGCAGTCGAGATGACAGGCATCTTATCCGCATGGCTGTAACGGATCGTGCAGCCACGTCTCGATCCCTGAGTCAACAGATGGGGACGTTTGCAAGAGAACAACCATCTGCAGGAACAGATCGACGACGTTTGCAGCAGCATGGACTATCAGCTCGGAGACCATGGCTGCGGTTACCCTTGACGCTGCATCACAGACAGGAGCGCCTGCGATGGTGTACTCAACGACGAACCTGGGTGCACGAATGGCAAAACGTCATTTTTTCGGATGAATCCAGGTTCTGTTTACAGCATCACGAAGGTCGCATCCGTGTTTGGCGGCATTGCTGTGAACGCACATTGGAAGCGAATTTTCCTCATCGCCCGGCGTGATGGTATGGGGTGCCATTGGTTACCCGTCTCGGTCACCCCTTGTTCGCGTTGACGGCACTTTGAACAGTGGACGTTACATTTCAGATGTGTTACCCTTCATTCCATCCCTGCGAAACCCTACATTTCAGCAGGGTAATGCACGACCGCATGTTTCAGGTTCTGTACGGGCCTTTCTGGATACATAAAATGTTCGAATGCTGCCCTGGCCAGCACATTCTCCAGACCTCTCACCAATTGAAAACGTCTGGTCAATAGTGACCGTGCAACTGGCTCGTCACAATGAACTGTGGTATCGTGTTGAAGCTGCATGGGCAGCTGTACCTGTACACGCCATCCAAGCTCTGTTTGACTCAATGCCCAGGTGCATCAAGGCCGTTATTACAGCCAGAGGTGGTTGCTCTGGGTACTGATTCCTCAGGATTTATCACCCAAATTGCATGAAAATATAATCACATGCCAGTTCTAGTAAAATATATTTGTCCAATGAATAGCCATTCATCATCTTCATTTCTTCTTGGTGTAGCAATTTTAATGGCCAGTAGTGTAATACGGAAACTAAAGAGACACAGCATAGATCGGTTGCTCTTCCCACGCCGGGCGCCTCCCCAGGTGGAGGATAGGAGAACGCCCGTCAGGTATGAAGGGTACCGAGGAAATATAATAATCGGGGCGGGCCAAAAATAGCACAGCAAATCCAGGCACGACGGCATCCAGAGTGGGCGGCATCCTCGTCAGCGTCTGTCCATCCAGAGTGTGAGGCTGCAAATTAATGCTCCAGGAACTAACAATCCGTATTTATATCTTCCCAATGGAAACACTGGACCAGCAAGATTACAACCAATCATGACTCGTGCGAGGAATAACAAGAATACCCCAGGTGGTAATGAATCCACCCCTCAACAGACGGCAACCGGGAACTCGGATTCTGGGGAACCTGGAATCACACGATCACTGGGGAAGTCAGAGTTCTCTGGCAAACTTCCACACAAAGCATTTACATTTCTTGGGTACTTCAACAGAAACACACTGATACAACGAGGAAAACTGCACAACCTAGAATTAGAGCTCAACAAACAGAAGATTATGATACTTGCCCTGCAGGAAACCCGCATGACAGACGAAGACATACTGGATTATGGAGACTACCGTATCTTCAAGAGCAAAACAAACAAACTAGTCGCCAACGATGGTCCGCTTTTTGGCATGGCCCCCACGATATATAAGAAGATAATCAATCCAATTAGAGAAGGCAGTCCAATAAACAACAGGTTAATGACAATGCGCTTACAGTGTGTAAACAAGAAATATATAATGATCAATGCACATGCCCCCGCAAACGGAGATATCAAAAGAGACCCCATATCAACAGAGGAATTCTGGGAGACACTACAAACAGTGATGGCCAAGATCCCCAAACACGATATAAATTTTTTTAGGTGATTTTAACCCAAAAATAGACAGAGAAAAGGTCATCAAAGAACTGTGGGAAAGTTTCCAGCGCAAAAGCATAGAAACAGAAATGGCATGAGACTCATTTAACTATGCCAGCAGAATAACCTAAAGATTATGCCAACATCCCTCAGGAAATCTCCACGAAAACAGAAAACTTGGCGGTCACTATGTAAGAGATGGGTGGTTTCCAAATACTATTTCCTACCCAGTCCAGAAGCAGCTCCATGACTTTCAAGTACGCAGAGGTGCCAATGTTGATTTAGACCACTCGAATCAAGACAAAATTTACACCGAAGAAGATCCATCAGGAAACAAAGCACATAGGAAAGTTTGACAGAAAAAAGATCATGGGATCCAACGTAAAACAGGAATGGAAAAAGCAACCAGCAAACGCATGGGTCTCCTTAACTGCCCTGACCCTGTAACAAGATTTCCAGTACAGAATTGTACCTCCCCCCTACCGGAATCACTCCCACCAACATGTGAAGAGATCAACAAACACATACTTAAACTAAAAGACAACAGGACATCTGGTGAAGACGGCATCACTGCAGAATTACTAAAGAACATTCGACCAAAGTCACTACAGGAGCTTACGCGAATAATCTCTACCATCTGGCAAGCAGACGACTGGAAATGTGTACTTATCCATCCACTGCACGAGAAAGGAGATAGGGTGAATGTGAACAACTACAGAGGAATCTCCCTGCTACAAACCACCAACAAAATTTTCTCAGCATGCTTACTCCGTAACACACAAGAACAGTTAGAACACAAAACTGATGAATACAGGGCAGGCTTTCGCCCCGGTGGTTCATACATAGAATAAATCCTCAATCTGAAAACAATTCTAAAATACAAGGCTATCAGGAATACGCCAATCATTTGCACCTTCATAGATTTCAGGAAAGCGTATGATTCTATTGACCGAAATTCCTTGTTCAACGTCTTAGAAGAACAGGTCGACCCAAAAACATTAGATTAATTAGACAGTCATTAGCTGACACAACATCGAAAGTTAAGTTCATGGATGAAATCTCCGATACCTTCATGATCAAAGCTGGAGTGCGCCAAGGCGACGGATTATCCCCACTATTATTCAGCCTAGTAATGAGGAAATGGGAAAAATAACTGAAAACTCAAAGACACTGGAAACCAACACAATTATCAACATGCACGGACAAAACTGGAATATCAAATCCAGCTTTCGCAGACGACCTGGCCATACTATCAGACAACGAATAACAGCACCCAAAAAAAAAAAAGAAGTACTGAAAGAATGCGCAGAAAAAGTTGGGCTGCAAATCTCTTTTGAGAAGTCTGAATTTTTATGATCAAAATTAAACGGAACAAAATTAGACACAAAATACAGAAAAATACAGTAGGAGAAAAGATAGCACAGAAGAATCTACTACAAAAAATGAAGAGAGCGTTCGGCAGAATACAGCACGTATATAATAAAAAATGCATGTCCATTCACACAAAAGTCAGACACTAGAACACAGTAATCAAGTCTGAAATACTGTACGCAAGTGAAACGCTAACACTCCATACGAAAAGTGACATGGAAAGTATACTGAAGGAAGAAAGGAAAAACATGAGGAAAATTCTCGGCCCAAAGCTGACAGAAAAGGGATACAGATTACACTCTAGTAAATCTACAGAGAAAATGTCAAACATAGCAGCAGATGTCAGAAAAAAAGGTTGAAGTTCTATGGGCACATCATCAGGCGATCATCAAAACGACTCACCAAGAGAATTCTAACATACATACAAGGGGTCAAATCAACAATACCATGGATCACAGAAGTCAAACTTGTCTGGAAGCAACAAAAATCGATCCAATGGAAATTGAAGACAGAAATGTATACAGGGACAAGATACACAAGTGGAATGTGAGATCAGAGAATGAAGTCCCAAAGAAACCAGGGACAAAGTGGACTGAAGATAGAAAGAGCCCCCATGGAGAAAAATGAGAGAATCGTGGAAGAACAGAAAGACACTCAAATGAAGCAGAATGCTTTGCGTGATTCTACAGGGTCTCGACGCAAATAATAATAATTGTATATATATATATATATATATATATATATATATATATATATATATATATATATAAAATATAGGCTGCAACCTTGTCTCACTCCCTTCTCAACCACTGCTTCCTTTCCATCCCCATCGACTCTTATAACTGCCGTCTGACAGTCATGCGAACATCTATACCGAAAACATGCTTAAATACTTGAGACTCGATTCCCAGGGTGGATGAAATAAATAAATAAATAAATAAATAAATATATATATATATTTATTTATATTTATATTTAAATAAATAAATAAATATATATATTTATTTATTTACTTATTTCATCCACCCTGGGAATCGAGTCTCAATAACTGTCAGACGGCAGTTATAAGAGTCGATGGGGATGGAAAGGAAGCAGTGGTTGAGAAGGGAGTGAGACAAGGTTGCAGCCTATCGCCAATGTTATTCAACCTATACACTGAACAAGCACTCAAGGAAACCAATGAAAAATTTGGACTAGGAATTAAAGTTCAGGGAAAAAAATAAAAACTTTGTTTGTCGAAGACACTGTAAGTATGTCAGAGTCAGCAAAGGACTTGGACGAGCAGATGAACGGAATGGTCATCGTCTTGAAAGGAGCATTTAAGATGAACATCAACAAAAACAAAACAAGGATAATGGAATTTAGTCGAATTAAGTCAGGTGATGCTAAGGAATTACATTAGGACACAAGGCGCTTAAAGCAGTAGATGAGCTTTGCTATTTGGGCAGCAAAATAACTGATAATGCCTGAAGTAGAGAGTATATAAAATGTAGAGTAGCAATGGCAAGAAAAGCATTTGTCAATATCGAATATATATAGATTTAAATGTTAGGAAGTCTTTTCTGAAGGTGTTTGTCTGAAGTGTAGGCGCGTATGGAAGTGAAACATGGACGATAAATAGTTCAGAAAAAAGAAGAACAAAAGCTTTCGAAATGCGGTGCTGCAGAAGAATGTTGAAAATTAGATGGGTAGATCACGTAACGAATGAGGAAGTACTGAACACAATTGGGAAGACAAGAAATTTGTGGCACCAGCTGACCAAAAGAAGGAATCGGTTGATAGGACACATTCTGACCACCAGTTTGGCAGCGGAGGGAGGGATTGGGGGTAAAAATCGTAGAGGGAGTCCAAGAGAAGAATACAGTAAGGAGATTGAGAAAGATGTAGGTTGCAGTAGTTATTCGGAGATGAAGAAGCTCATAAAGGTTAGAGTAACATGGAGAGCTGCATCAAACCAGTTTTCGGACTGAAGAGCCAAACAACAAACAATTGGCAAGATTTCTGTTCCTGGAATTCCAAAATCGTATCAAAAACTCTACAGTTGTTCCTCAGACTGGCTCGGACGTACAAAAAGTATCGATCTGAGTACTGCAGTTTGTATATGTAAGTACAGAAGGTTTAATAAAGTAACTTTTAATTTAATTACTAAAACGTGACTACAACTTACATTTTATGTCTGCACGCAGTAATGTTCGTCTAATACGAGGATGATGAATGCAATGTGTGTTCTAAGAGCAAAAGGATACTTTTCATGTGGCGTAACTAGAATTTAGTAATTTTCAGGTTTTTTACTTTACTTGTACATCGAAACCTTGCTTCATGCCAAATTTCATGATTCTACGTCAATAGAAAGTACCCTATAGAATTTGATGAGTAATTCTGCGAATATCAAAATATGTGACACAAATGGCCGAAATTTTTTTGATTGCACTGTCTTACAACCTTAAATATTTTACGCGGCAAGAAACCATAGACCTTAATTACTGACATAAATCTGAATCTGATACGCCAGCCTATTCAAGAGAAAAAACGTTCTTAACAGACAGGTGGATAAAAAATGATAAAAAATATTCTTCCCGTGTGATATAATTACAGATTAACAATTTTCGTTTCTTTTGGTTTACCTGAAGTGCGAAACCTTGCTTCTTGCCAAATCTCATGATTCCAGGTCAACAGAAAGTACTCTCTACATTCTGATTAATGAATTTTCGACTATCAAAATGTGTGACATAAATGCACGTTATCTTTTGATTGATTTGACTTAGAAACTTAAAAGCTTTACACTGCTAAGGGATCATAGACATTAATGATGCTTTACACTGTCAAGAGATCACAGACATTAATGATGATGATGAGGTCCCATACTCCGAGAAGTGTAGGAGACGATGCGAGAAACTCGCCCAGCCGTAGTACCCAAGGTCTTAGCGGAGGTGGTTTGCCATTGCCTTCCTTAGACCGTAATGGGGATGAATGATGATGATGAAGACGACACAACAACACCCATTCATCTCGAGGCAGGGAAAATCCCTGACCCCGCCAGGAATCGAGCCCTAGTATACAAAGAGGAGATCATTTTGCTATATGCTTGACATGTGTAACATACGTGTGAACGAGGATACGCAAGTATCTTCCTGTTTCTTTTTTTAATTTAATTTTATTTTTTTAAAAGGGAACAATGTAATTTTTAAGGGCAATCGGTAACTGGGAAATGGGAATGGCTGAGGGTTTTTCAATAACGTATGTGAAGAAATTACTTGTGTTTTTGCACGTTCATTTTTTGTACATTCTGGGAGTCCGAATGTGATAGGAAAGCTAGAAAATCTGGAAAGAGACACGCAGAGACTGATTGTTGATTTGGTGGGGATTTGAAAGGGTAAATGAATAAGTTAATGGGAATGAAAATCTGACGATCATGAGGGACATAAATTTGAATTTAATATGTCTACCAGTTCTGAGAAAAATGCTTCTTAACAGTCGGACAGAGAGACAGACGGACGGACAGACAACAAAACGATCCTATAACGGTTCCGTTTTTACAGACTGGGGCACGGAACTTTAAAAAAAAGAGAAAAAAATTAATTTGATTTAAATGTTGGATACCGGTTACCCTCTGTGGTCTAGGGGAAGAGTCTTTGACTAACAACTGAAAGGTCATGTGTTCTATGTTCCATCCCAGCCACTCCTTAGATTCTGAGTAAAAGTCGTCTGCAAAGGCTGCTGAAAACTTCCAGTGCAAGGATTACCCTTCATTCTGCCAGCATCCTTGTAACAGAGGGCGGAGGAGTGAGTAGAGGTTCTAGGGCACCTTCTTGCCCATGGGGTTGGAAACTGTACCAGAAGTACTTCCCACACAGGGTAAGATTCGGTGTAAGATTACTTGCTGGCTCACGCGATCATCCCCAAGCAGCTCCATCTACTGCTACCTCGAAGGCAGCCTCGCATGTTTTCTTTGCTAGCCCAGTGCTATTTCCCTTTTAAGGTTCTCTGAATGCACCTGTCAAACCAAGAGTCCTGAAGGCATCTGACGTCACAGCCTGGAAGGCGGGGTCTCACAGAGAACGCTGGCTAACCTGTGAGAGAAAACAAAAGTGTCATGTGCTCAGTGGCCGCCCTGCAATCTTCCTCAAAAGATTTTAAAGAAGCTATTTGTAAAAAAAATTATTCTCTCGTATCTCATAGCCTCACTCGTCAGCCTCATGATATACTACCTATTATTTCGTTATTGGTCTTTGTTATTGTGATATTTCGAAATTAGTAAGCTATTGCAAGAAATTCGAACAATTTGCAACGAAAAATGTGAGTAGCTCTAAGTCTGTATTTGATGCCTATTAGGGAATACATTGCTGCATATGAAATGTAGCTAACCAATCGTGTTATTCTTTAAACTTGCGAGGAGTTCTGTATCTATCTCCAGCCTCAAGAAAATTGATTGTATGTAGTGCAATGCGTTCTGCTCATGCACCAGAATGAAATTCATAAAATCCCTCGTACCTCACAAACGGTTTAAAATATCGAAACGAGATTTTCTAAATGATAGTACACAAAGAGGAGATCATTTTGCTATATGCTTGACATGTGTAACATTCGTGTCAACGAGGATACGCAAGTATCTTCCTGTTTCTTTTTTTAATTTAATTTTATTTTTTTAAAGGGAACAATGTAATTTGTAATTTTTAAGGGCAATCGGTAACTGGGAAATGGGAATGGCTGAAGGTTTTTCAATAACGTATGTGTTTTTGCACGTTAATTTTTTGTACATTCTGGGGGTCCGAATGTGATAGGAAAGCTAAAAAATCTGAAAAGAGACACTCAGAGACTGATTGTTGATATGGTGGGGATTTGAAAGGGTAAATGACTAAATTAATGGAAATGAAAATCTGACAATCATGAGGGACTGGAATTTCAAAGTGGAGAAAAGCATAGTATACAGAGTTCTGGGAAAACATGGTCTCGCTACTAGAAATCAGAATCGGGAAAGACTTCTGAATTCTGTAGTAAATTTTAGCTGTGAATACTTTGCTGAAGGATCACTAGGAGATGGGGTATAACTGTAGGGCAGACATTTCGAAATCAATTATTGGACTGTAGGAGTAGATATGAACTTATACATAATTCAGTCATGATGAAGTGTGGATTGTAGTTTACGAAAATTTCATGAAGAATCGATGTCTAAAGAAGACGCATACTAAAAACTGGTTAACGAGTATGTGTACCGTAAGTTCTCTGAGGGTGTAGATATTGCGATACTAAATACTACAGTCGGCAGTTCTGTAGAGTTATCTAAAAATGGCAAGTACAGAAGTTGGGCAGACAGATGGAAGATAGGTAACTGTGAGGAAAGCTTGGGTAATAGAAGAAATCAACTGGTCGTTGAAAAAAGGAAATACCAAAACAGGGAAAGAAAAGAATAAAACACTGTTACTCACTCTTAAATGAAATTAATAGAAGCAAAGTGGCTACAGGAGAAACTGAATAGGAAATGCTCGCAGAAAGGACAGATCCGACGTATAGAAAAGTAAAGATTACTTTTGGAGGAGCTAAAAGCAAAGGCGTTAGCTTTAATACTACAAAAGGCAAATAAGAGATCTGAAGACTTCTTGGAAGGAAAGGAACGCGATGGAAGAAGAAACGGGTGTCAATTTGGAAAACATACGATGTCCAGTACTAAAGTGTCACAGATCTACTGGAGGTCTTCGGTCACATAAGGCAGAAGGGACAGATAACGTTCCTTCAGGATTTCTGAAATCGCTGGGGGTAGTGTCAACCAAAGACTTACCATACTTAGTATGTAAAGTCTACACAGCTGAAGATATACCACTGGACTTTCGAAATAATATCATGCATTCAGTGCCAAATATAGCAACGGTAGATAAGTGCGAGCATTATTGCACAATCTACTCAGGAGCTTATCTATTCAAGCAGCTAACAATAATATACAGAAGAAAAAGGTAAAGGCAGCTGACAGGTAGTTCTGACGCACTTGATAATGTAAGAATGACACTTTAACAAGATTTTTCAACCTAGAAAAGCATGTTCGACAACGTAGAACTGTGGAAGCTATTTTAAATCACAACGAAAAGAGGTGTAAGGTGTAGGGAAAGACATACGAAACAAACGGGAACATTAAGAATGGGAGAACAAGAGATGCAATTGCTTGGACAAAGAAGGCCGTAAGCCGGGGATGTAGTATTTCTGCCCTACTGATAAACCCGTACATCGAAAATGCAAATAATGAATTAAAAGAAAGGTTCAGAAGTAAGATTAAACTTCGGAGTGAAAGAATATCAATGATGTGATTCGCTGGTGACTTTGTTGTCCTGAGTGAAAATGAGGGAGAGTTACCGAACCTTTTGAATGGAATGAACTGTCTACTGAACAGAACAAATGGACTTAGAGCAAACCGGAGAAAGACGAAAATGTTTAATATACATAACATTAGCGATAAACTTAACATCAGAACTGGGAACCACATAGCAGACGAAGAGAAGGAATTCAGCTACCTTGGGAGTATACTCAGGATGCTACAGGGAATCGCAGAGGGCAAAAATTGTTGGGACGTCAGAGACTGAAGTACATTCGACAATTAATTGAGAGTGTTTGGTGTAGGTGCTCCTCTGAGGCGAGGAGATTGACAAGGGAGAGGGCGTCATGGCGGGCCGCGTCAGTCAGTCAGCAGATTAATAGACCCAAAGAGAAGTAGAGGAATAAAATGTAGCAGCATAAAGTATTCCACTCGGAAACTCTCGTACTGTTAATTTTTTGGGACTACAGATACATCAAAACCTTAGATGGAAAACCTACCATCTAGAATAAGTGAATTTCCTTAGTCCAACTATTAATGTACCCATTTTCCTGGTTGCTGAGATTCATGTCTGTGAATTTTATCACTTTAAGAAATACATAATCCAGGAACTTTTTATATACGAGGGGCGTACAGAAAGTAAGTTCCGATCGGCTGCGAAATGGAAACGACTATGAAAATCCGATAAAGCTTTGCAAAGATGTGTTGGGCAGTGTCTCTAGTATGACGCCACATAGCATAACGTCGCTCTTCTCATTTCTAAGCTCACAGTGAGCGCGTAAAGATGTCTAGAAAGTAGTGTCTCCCGCCAAGTACGAGGGCCTGGTGAGAAATGCACCCAACATTACATAACTGTCGTGCTGTTTCTTCTTCAAGACAATTCTCAGCCGCATTCTGCAGGGCAGTGAAGATGCTCTTGCATTTTTTTCAATTGGAAATTTTTGATTATCCACAATACAGCCCGTAATTGTTTCCCTCTGAGTTTCATCTCTGGTTTAATGAACCGCTGTCTATGAAGACAACATTTTGGCACAGACAACGAGCTGTAGGCCAGCGTGGAGAATTGGCGGAAAGCAATGACAGCTGCCATCTATGATGAGGGTATTGAAAAGTTAGTAAAACGCTACAACAAATGTCTAAGCCAGAATGCCGACTACATAGAGAAGTAGCTAGAAGGCGTAACTAACTGTTACAAATAAAACATTTCTGATATTCACTGTGGTTTCCATTTTGCGATCAATCTGAACTTACTTTCTAAACAGGCCTCGTGTTTTTATTTATGCCACTACACGTTTCGGGCTAAAGTCCATCTCAGATTGGTGTAAATGAGTATCACACCAATTGAAGCTGGTCGAAACTCCGAAATACGTATTGGTATAAACAAACCCTCACTTAGTCACACACAAAAACGCATTTACGTTCGCGTTAACAGATATCTGTGAGCTTTATTGGACTTGTGGTGAACATGAACAGAATTACTTGTACCTCCTGTTTTCCTGAAGAGTTGAATTGAATGATGTCTCATTAGCACCCATTCAGCATGTTGGTTCTACATCTGTACAAAGTGCGATGTGAAGAGAGTAAATCGTGTGCCAGAACTGTATTTTCGGATGGTACGCCGAGAAGGTGTTGCTACCCCTGTGTGTAAGCCGAACTCCTCCGATGTTTATGCCATGGTCATTACGCGGTATGTGTGTTGCAGGAAGTGACATGTTTCTTCACTCAGAAGTGCGCTGTCAGAAATCTGAGAGTAAGACCTCTGTCTTTAATATTATGTTGTAACTCTTCCATTTGGTCCGTGTTTGCATAGAAAAACAGTAATATCAGAAATTGAGTCCGCCTTGATGCAAAACACCTTGTTATTCGTTTATTTCTTTATTATCCCAAACTAGTTTCGGCGACATATATCACCATCATCAGTGTTTTTTTTTTTTTAATCTAAAACATGCAGAAAATGGCATGGTTGTACAAACACAGTAAAACATTGTTACATTTTTACAATTCGTCTTTTGAAATATAGTTTTCTATTGATACTTTCACACTACCTTATTTATTGTAAGTTACAGTGTGTTTTAAGCATATATATGTAGACACGGCAGTAATATAGGCAGAAGTACAGTAATATTAGAAATTGAGTCCGCCTTGATGCAAAACGCCGCGCTACTCGTTTATTTCTTTATTATCCCAAACTATTTTCGGCGACAAATATCACCACCATCAGTAGTATTTTTTTAAATCTAAAACATGCAGAAAATGGCATGGTTGTACAAACACAGTTAAACATCATTACATTTTTACAATTCGTCTTTGAAATATAGTTTTCTATTGGTACTTTCATACTACCTTATTTATTGTATGTTACATCATGTTTTAAGCAATTATTGGCGCTGTTTGCGACATATTTTCTGTGCTCTTTCTTTCTGTTGCCGTCTTTTTACTTAGCGAACATCATGTCATCTGCAACCATGTGAGCGGATGTTAGTAAACAAATACCAAAAAATGGATTTCGTATGTCAGCAGTATATACTTGGGGTTGTGGTAGTGTTGTGGAAACCAGTTATTTGGTGTGTACTGAGCTGTTGCTTAGCTGTTCGTGTACTCCAACGAACGTGAGTACACGAACACCTAACATGGTTGCAGATGACATGATGTTCGCTAAGCAAAAAGATGGTAACACAAAAAAAAGGACACAGAAAATATGTCGCAAACAGCGCCAATAATTGCTTAAAACATGATGTAACATACAATAAATAAGGTAGTATGAAAGTATCAATAGAAAACTATATTTCAAAAGACGAATTGTAAAAATGTAATAATGTTTTACTGTGTTGTACAACCATGTCGTTTTCTGCATGTCTTAGATTTTAAAAAAACCACTGATGATGGTGATATTTGTCGCCGAAACTAGTTTGGGATAGTAAAGAAATAAACGAAAAACAAGGTTTTGCATCAAGGCGGACTCAGTTTCTGATATTAGAGTACTTCTGCCTATATTACTGCCGTGTTGTCTACATATATCGTTTTTCTCTGCTTGTCTCTTTGATACTTCATGTAATTTGCTCCTAGTGATACCAGTCAAAATTGTCACGCGTAGAAGTATAGTACAGGAACTGCCGACAGCTATGTGCGCTCGACGAATCCAGATTAACTGAGTAGCACTGCAATGAATGTGGGTCAGTACCTTTCCAGAACGAATCTAAGCTTCGACGTGTTACTGTAATTTTCAGAGCTCGAGGAGAAGCAGCTTGCTACTAACAACACACCCAGTGGATTCCCATGACCTTTGGCAAGTCCGTGTATTTCGGCAACATCACGAGATTAGGCGGTACCCAGTTACGCAGTAGGTGCCGCAGAAAAATTCGTCGACCCTGGAGCCTCCGCAGCAGTAGCCAGCGACGTCAACCACTACACCAGGAAGGAACGCGGAGAGCCGAGAGAATGTGGTGCTGCGGCTGCTAATGGCACGGCGTGTCTGGCCGTGATGTCGGACCCCGCCTCCACAGTACCCCCTTCCCCCAACCACCCAACCCACTCCCGTGTCACTCATTTATCGCGCCCCGCCTGGAGGTCCTCAGGCGCTCATTAGGCCACCAGCGGAGGTAGCGGCGGCGGCGGCGGCCTCGTTAGCCGTCTCTGGCCGGGTCGATCAGACAAACGCTGCTATCTGCCTACAGATAAACTAACCACCGGGCCAGCTGTGAGCCGAGGGGCAGCCGCAAGGCTACCGGCAGCCTCCTGTCACAGTATCCGAGCATCTGTCTTCAGACTCCAGACTCCTCAAGTGATTAACAAAACGCCGAAAGGGGCAAACTACTTACTACCTTTCTGAGTCTGTTACCAGACGACCCAGCTTTGTATACATGTTTAGAAGTTTTTTACAAAATTCTGGGAGACTTGCGGACGATTACCGTTTGATGTGAGATGTGGTGCCTGACCGCAAATCCCTAACCGTAAATATTGTAAAAGTAATCCCTTGTTCAAGCCCTAGCCATTTGACTGTTGTAATATCTATTTTTTTCTCCGTTTCCCTTAATATCTCCACCTTCAGGTTTGTATCTTATAATCCTTAGAGGTAATATGTAAGTCTGCAGGCCTTCGTGGTCGTTGTTACTGAACTTAAAATCTTCTGGGTTATTAGGCTCCGTCATGTTTCTTCTAAAATGTTCGACGTTTCGACCCCTCTGCTGGGAATTTCCTCAGGATATTTGGTGTCCACTACTGCTAGAACACTGTCAGAGACGAGTGTCGCGCCCACTTATAAAGGGGGAATTTTCTGGCGTTCGTGCTGGAGAAGTGATAGTATCGGTTAAAATACATGTGGCTACCATTGGTGGGCCGAAGTCATAGGGTAATACAGTAGAAGGGGCATTGGTAGCTCATCTCCTATGGATACCATTGGCGGTCATCGTCGTTGGATAGAAAGGCACTGTTCCACACTTATGCTGGAGAAGGGTTATTGGTTGAAATGCCTGCTACCGCTATTGGTTGGTCGTCATCAGTGGCTAGATTTGCTCTGTCCGTTTCAAATCTAGCCACTGATGACGACCCATTATAAGTGGACGCGACACTCGTCTCTGACAGTGTTCTAGCAGTAGTGGACACCAAAAGATCCTGAGGAAGATCCCAGCAGAGGGGTCGAAATGTCGAACATTTTAGAAGAAACATGACGGGGCCTAATAACCCAAAAGATTTTAACTTAGACGTAATGTCTGGCTGCTCATCCTGTCAATGTGTTCATTTGGTCAATTTTCATCGATTTTGTTCCCTAATTTTAGGACTTCCCATTCGGTTCTAACGTCAACATTCTCACTTCTGTCTAATCTACTTCATCTAATTTCTGCTGTTGAATACTACTCTCTTCTTTATATTTGACCCGTAACTCACTTTTGCGTCGTCCCCAGAACGAGGTCTCACGCAAAAGTTGGTACCACAAGACAGACGCTGCCACACGCAGCAACGAGTCAGAGACGTCGGCCTAGACGCCCCAATGTGTTTCCTTGAAGCCGGTTATGTCCGAGGGCAGTGCCGCTCAGCAGTGGTCTCTCTGTAGTTAGCGACCACCTGTACTCATCGCTTACAACGACACTATCGTCTTAGTACAGACCCGGCTGCGCGCTAATAGAACAGTTATTCAGGACTTTACATCAAGTTATTGACAACGGTACTCTGAAAAACTGTTGTCGTGCAATGAAGTGCTAAATGTTACACCTGTTAGCGACGGTACTATACATATATCATTTGTGAGAACAATAATTGTTTCCAGAGTTACATATTTGATTGCTCAGATTTTAATAAATTATTAATGATGTGTGTGTGTGTGTGTGTGTGTGTGTGTGTGTGTGTGTGTGTGTGTGCGTCTGTGGTGTAGTGTTTGCTCCACCTCCTTCGAAAGTAATCTAGACTTACCACAATACGCCATATCACTGCCATACAACTAATAAGGGACAACCATCGTTTTGTAAAATTTCACTCTCTTTCTAATTTTGTCTTTCCAGCTCCTTTTTGTTATTAAACATATATCTGAAACCTTTGGTAGTTTCTTCTTTCCACCTCCGTCTTATCATCAGATAATGTCAATCCTAAATAAAATGTTCAACCTATTCTAATTTTTCGTTATCAACAACCATCTTTGGTCTTTTGGGTTCTTTCCCGGTAAAAGCAATGATTTTTATCTTCCCCTGCCTTAAACACCATGAAATTTGGCTTTCCTGTTAATATCAATTGGTTAAATTCTTTAAATATTCTGCTCAGTAAATACATTCATTTTTAGAGGTCATCTTTTTTAGCGAAATGTTTAATGTGCTTAAATAGCAGATAGATTCCGATACTATTTGATTTCACTGACCGCTGGAGAGTAGTGCAATACAGAACTAATGTTAATTATCCAGACGTATTTTTGTGAAGCGATTTAAGGAGAAACGACCACACGAATGGAACAGACGCATGAGACGACTGTCATGCCGTGTGAAGAATAGACGGAGCTCGCATAGACTTAAGAGCTCGGAAAGGCTGCTGTTTTTGGGATGATAATCGTAAAGATACGGATGTGGCGCCGTTGGTGTTATGCGTCTGATACTGGAGAGAAACTTTTACCCGATAAGAATTGAACTATAGTGTGGACTGCCTCTTGCTGCTATTACACGTTGTGCTGATCCACGCTGAACTGCTTACTTGCTTACATTGCCCTGTATCTGCAGCACATTTACGAACTGAGGGAATTTGCGCAGAAACCTTGGCATATGCATCTGACATGGGTTACTTAATTGCCTCTGTTGTCTTGACCCCTATCAGCACAGTGATGCTAAGTTACGAATGCAAAACTTTTCTTGTACATAGCTAGATGCACAGGAAACGCAGTAAGTAGGTGGAAACCACACTAGTAGTTATTTAACACACATTTGTCGTGTAGTTAAGTCAGAAAATACAGGATGATAAGTCTTCGTACAATGTTGCCCCAACAAAATCAAAAACATTCGGGAAAATTATATGTAGGCATTATCAGAGCGATACAAGAGCCTAACTGAAGCAACGATCTTACTGAAACAGTAACAGAGCTAAATGCAAACTACAGGGTGATTCAAAAAGAATACCACAACTTAAGGAATTTAAAACTCTGCAACGACAAAAGGCAGCGCTAAGCACTATCTGTCGGCGAATTAAGGGAGCTATAAAGTTTCATTTAGTTGTACATTTGTTCGCTTGAGGCGCTGTTGACTAGGCGTCAGCGTCAGTTGATGCTAAGATGGCGACCGCTCAACAGAAAGCTTTTTGTGTTATTGAGTACGGCAGAAGTGAATCGACGACAGTTGTTCAGCGTGCATTTCGAACGAAGTATGGTGTTAAACCTCCTGATAGGTGGTGTATTAAACGTTAGTATAAACAGTTTACAGAGAATGGGTGTTTGTACAAAGGGAAAAGTTCTGGACGGCCGAGAACGAGTGATGAAAATGTAGCACGCATCCAGCAAGCACTTGTTCGCAGCCCAGGAAAATCGACTCGCAGAGCTAGCAGAGAGCTGCAAATTCCACAATCAACTGTATGGAGAGTCCTACGAAAAAGGTTAGTTATGAAACCTGAACGTCAACTACCCGAGGCGATGGATCGGCCGCCAGGCAGCCCGTGACAGAGCACTTCATTACTGGCCTCCAAGAAGCCCTGATCTTACCCCCTGCGATTTTTTCTTATGGGGGTATGTTAAGGATATGGTGTTTCGGCCACCTCTCCCAGCCACCATTGATGATTTGAAACGAGAAATAACAGCAGCTATCCAAACTGTTACGCCTGATATGCTACAGAGAGAGTGGAACGAGTTGGAGTATCAGGTTGATATTGCTCGTGTGTATGGAGGGGGCCATATTGAACATCTCTGAACTTGTTTTGAGTGAAAAAAAACCTTTTTAAATACTCTTTGTAATGATGTATAGCAGAAGGTTATATTATGTTTCTTTCATTAAATACACATTTTTAAAGTTGTGGTATTCTTTTTGAATCACCCTGTATAATTCTGAATTTCAGACCCCAAGCTCTATCCAAAATAGAAGTAGAACACGTCGTATGAGATGAATATCACAGAGCCGGACGTCTTGTGGTACTTCAGGATTTCTGCAGGAACTTGTATGAATATACTGGGACAGGTGAGACGCTTACAGACAAAAAACATTACTAGAAGTTTAAAGTAGTATAGCAACCTTCAACATAAATGAAAGTAAGGCAGGGTGCCACTAATCCACAGAGTCAGATTCTTAGTGGAAATAGCACTGTTATACACGGGAAAAAATTTGAACTGAAAAAGTATTAAACAGATCGTGAAGTTATCTTACTACAGCCCATAACCTGTTAGAAGCGGAACGTCAACATGGCAGCAAACCAAATAACTATTATGCATTTCTAACAAACGAAAAAATAAGTAATTAAACAAAAATAAATTTTTAATACACCACGTTTTTAAATCGGACTAAAAGGTATAAAATAATTTCTCCAGGCCCCATACACACTGCTAACGCGATACAGATAGTCCTCAAATCCAGTAATTGTGGCCGGCCTTTGTGGCCGAGCGGTTCTAGGCGCTTCAGTCTGGAACCGCGCGACTGCTACGGTCGCAGGTTCGACTCCTGCATGGGGCATGGATGTGTGTGATGTCCTTAGGTTAGTTAGGTTTAAGTAGTTCTAAGTTCTAGGGGACTGATGACCTCAGAAGTTAAGTCCCATAGTGCTCTCAGAGACTTGCTTACCCAGTAATTGTGAATTTTAATAGCTATGAAAATACTTGTAAGATTTAAAACTAAAAACACGGGGCACGTGCAGTACATAACCGACGCATGAACAATTCACCACCTATTGCTTCGCCTCACGTCTCTCGTTTTAAATCTTACAGGTATTTTTCCAAAGCTATTTTTTTGGTTTGGGAATCCCTATAGGACTAGAAGAAATTATCCTATACTGTGTAGTTCTATTTAAAAGCACGCAATATAAAAACTGACTTTTATTTAAATAATTATTTTCTGCTTTTTAATTTTACGTATATGGAAAATTTCAGTTTATTTTAAACACAAAGATGAGATTATAGAAGAGACATGTTAAATTTCACATTTATTTCAGTGTCTTTTTACCAAATAATATTTGAAACAGAACATGTCCATCTCTTCCACCCTCTGTGTCCATCTCCTCCTCTCCCACATGCTGTCCATCTCCTCATCCTCTCTCTGTCATTCGCCTCCTCCCACCCTCTGACCATTCGGCCCCCATCTCTCTAGCCATTACCTCCACCCCACTCTTTATATCTCCATCTCCCCCTCTCTCTGTCCATCTCTTTTCCGTCCTCTCTCTGTCCACCTCCATCTCCCCCCTCTCTCTCCATCTTCTCGTTGACCATCTCTTTGTCCATCGCCTTCTTCCCCCTGTTCGCTCAACAGTGCCAGTCCACATTTATACCTCCCTGAAACACATTCTGGTACTACCTGCACAACATGCCAGTCATATAGGGCAGCCTAAGTGTAAGTTGTTACCAACCTTTTTCACCCTCTCAGACATGTGAACGAGTTAATAGTGAGTTGTCATCCAGTTCTGAGCTATATTAATATTTTATCAGGAAGTTAGTCGGAAAGCAATTGCAAAGTATGTACTGAACAGACAGATGAGAAAGCTAGCTAATAAAAAAAACGTGTAAAAATGGCCAAAATTCCAAATGCACTCTTAGGAGAACTATACAGAGAAGGTGGATGAGAGTTAACTAGCTATGCATGTTCTAGAGACTTGTTGTAACGTGAGCTGAGACTGAAGAATCACCAACTTATCGACAGTACGTAGTTGGGTGGCAAGTCAGAGTATCGGACACAGCTGTGTCTCTATTCTGGCGTCTATCAATGGCATCTTCTCATGATGTGTCGAAATTAATAACACACCAAGTGGCGTCAGCATGAAGGTGCAGAAATATACTTCTTCCTCTGTGACTATCTGGGCCTCGAAAAAAAAAAGGGTGGAAACAGTTTTTCGTAATGGCCACCGGCATATTGAGATTTTTAATAAGAGTGACCTGTGGAAATCATATAATTATTATAACATTATTGCCTGATGGTCCCCGCGTTACCGCTACGGCTGCAGGTTCGAATGCTGCCTCGGGCATGGATGTGTGTGGTGTCCTTAGGTTAGTTAAGTTTAAGTAGTTCTAACTCTAGGGGACTGATGACCTTAGAAGTTAAGTCCCATAGTGCTCAGAGCCATTTGAACCATCTGATGGTCCATTCTTACACAACACATTTGTGATTTCAGAACTTCGCGTATATTTGATTTACTGGGAGAGATTTTCATATGAAGTTCATGAATTTGTTTCATATGCACCTGTCTGGATAGCCATGAGTGTTAAAACGCTGCTGCAGGGGTGGGGAGGTTTGCCAGCACCAGTTCGAATCTGCTCAGCGGAATAACGACGAGGGCCGTTGTGGCATTCAGCCTAGATGTGGTTTTTAGGAGGTTTACAACATCGCACTAGGTGAATATTGGGCTGGTACTCAAGTCATTCCTCAGTTACACGGTTCGCTAGCATGTATGTAGAAAACTTTCACTCAGTCACATGGCAGACAGTACACATATTGTTATAAGAACGTAGGCTTCCACGCCCGGTGTCATAGCGATTAAAATTCTTCTGGGTATTATGCCACGTCATTGCTAAAAACTAACAACAATAATAAACTAAAACCGACGTTTCGGCCGAATTTCAACGGCCTTCCTCAGGGCACGACTGGTTTTGCATGGGGATAGTTGCTTCTATTTATTACAGACTATCGATGTCAGACGTCACTGTTGTAAAACTTTTAATTGGCCATCTAATATGATTGGCTAGTTATGACGCAAGGGAAGATGGAAAGAAAGAGGCTATTCGTGGATGTCCATGTCGTCAACGATTGGTAGCTGTCTGCCAAGCAGCGTTCGGCTTCTGGTCGGCAAGTTTTTCTCCTGGTGTGCCCGGAAGTGGACTGACAGTTGCTCCACAGCTGTTTGTGCAGATACGTCCGTGTCCTGTGTAGCTTCTGCCCCGCGACCGCTCGCGGCCCGTTGGACTGGGATGGCCGGCAGCCAGGACCCCGGGACTTTGTAGCCATCTTCTCTGGTGATGTTTTCAGGCTGATAGAAATTATTAAACAGCCTGAAACTAACAATGTCAAATCCGTTAATAGTCATTCTGGTACTCTGCTGATGCGGGCCAAAGACGCAAGAAAAGGAAGAAGTACTTGTTTCATATGTAAACAACCGACCCGCCATTTCGATCACTCGGGTTTTAATTTCATCAGCTCTGTGGTCAGAATTTATTTGCATTTGTGACATACTCTTTCTCAGTGGATGTAGTAGTCGCCCACGTGAGCGTGGCTCTCCCAGGGTAAGTGTATGTATGATACACAACCCTTGTGAGCTGCACTGTGTCAGTTCTTCCGTGACGAAGGATGAGCCTAGGCCGTCCTAGAGCGGCCGGTTCCCATGACGACGTCGTCTCGTTGCTATGGGCGCGGCGGCGCAGTATAGCTTGCGCGAGCGTTCGCAAATCAGCGCTGAGCGACGGCGGCGGCGGCGCTGAATAATTCGGCTCGCATCGGGCGCGCTAATGCCGGCCCCGGGGCCCGGTTCCCACAGGGCGACCTCGGCTGCCCAGCGCCCTGCCCGCCTCCCAGTCCCGGCCAGGAATGCGCCGCATGGAAGAGGGATGTCGCGTCGGCGGCCATAAACCACGGCGCCCGCTGCGGAGGACGCACGTTCCGTGAGCTGCGCCGTCGCGTCCAGCTGCGGCCTGCGGCCGATTAAGCGGGAGCTCGACATACGCTGCTTACCCACAAATATCGCTGAGGGACGGTGGCTCCCGTTTAGCCCTCAAGCTTATACACTACTGGCCATTAAAATTGCTACACCACGAAGATGACCTGCTACAGACGAGAAATTCAGCCAACAGGAAGAAGATGCTGTGATATGCAAATGATTAAATTTTCAGAGCATACGCACAAAGTTGGCGCCAGTGCCGACACCTACAACGTGCTGACACGAAGAAAGTTTCCAACCGATTTCTCATACACAAACAGCAGTTGACCGGCGTTGCCTGGTGAAACGTTGTTGTGATGCCTCGTGTAAGGAGGAGAAATGCGTACCATCACGTTTCCGACTTCGATTAAGGTCGGATTATAGCCTATCGCGATTGCGGTTTATCGTATCGTGACATTGCTGCTCGCGTTGGTCGAGATCCAATGACAGTTAGCAGAATATGGAATCGGTGGGTTCAGGAGGGTAATACGAAACTCCATGCTGGATCCCAACGGCCTCGTATCACTAGCAGTCGAGATGACAGGCATCTTATCCGCGTGGCTGTAACGGATCGTGCAGCCACGTCGCGATCCCTGAGTCAACAGATGGGGACGTTTGCAAGACAACAACCATGCGCACGAACAGTTCGACGACGTTTGCAGCAGCATGGACTATCAGCTCAGAGACCATGGCTGCGGTTACCCTCGACACTGCATCAGAGGCAGCAGCGCCTGCGATGGTGTACTCAACAACGAAGCTGGGTGCACGAATGACAAAACGTCATTTTTTCGGATGAATCCAGGTTCTGTTTACAGCATCATGATGGTCGTATCCGTGTTTGGCGACATCGCGGTGAACGCACATTGGAAGCGTGTATTCGTCAGCGCCATACTGGCGTGTTGGTGTGGGGTGCCATTGGTTACACGTCCCGGTCACCTCTTGTTCGCATTGACGGCATTTTGAACAGTGGACGTTACATTTCAGATGTGTTACGACCCGTGCCTCTACCCTTCATTCGATCCCTGCGAAACCCTACATTTCAGCAGGATAATGCACGACCGCATGTTGCAGGTCCTGTACGGGCCTTCTTGGGTACAGAAAATGTTATACTGCTGCCCTGGCCAGCACATTCTCCAGATCTCTCACCAGCAACTGGCTTGTCACAATACGCCAGTCACTACTCTTGATGAACTGTGGTATCGTGTTGAAGCTGCATGGGCAGCTGTACCTGTACACGCCATCCAAGCTCTGTTTGACCCAATGCCCACGCGTATCAAGGCCGTTATTGCGCCCAGAGGTGGTTGTTGTGGGTATTGATTTTTCAGGATCTATGCACCCAAATTGCGTGAAAATGCGATCACATGTCAGTTCTAGTATAATATATTTGTCCAATGAATACCCGTTTACCATCTGCATTTCTTCTTGGTGTAGCAATTTTAATGGCCAGTAATGTAGTTTTAAGGATATTCACCATGTGGTTTGTTGTTAAATTGTTCCATATTTCTTTCCTAATATGTAATTGTGGAAATCATTTTCTGCCCTGGGTAAACACAAATTCATCTTGTTTAACTTCCACACATCTATCTGCGAAATTTCACTGTTGTCAGTGGATCATTTATGTTCTGTCAAACAACATGTAAGGAAATTTTGTGTGATGATATTGCAGTTATTGTGTTCATATTTGTGAAATCTCTTGCTGAGTACACGGTGTTCCTCAGGTATATAGTTAATTCACTCTTCCATTAGTCCAGTTCGACCTTCCCACTCTCTCTAGCCGTCTCCTGTTTCACCCCTGCCGGCCGAAGTGGCCGTGCGGTTAAAGGCGCTGCAGTCTGGAACCGCAAGACCGCTACGGTCGCAGGAGAATCCTGCCTCGGGCATGGATGTTTGTGATGTCCTTAGGTTAGTTAGGTTTAACTAGTTCTAAGTTCTAGGGGACTAATGGCCTCAGCAGTTGAGTCCCATAGTGCTCAGAGCCATTTGAACCATTTTTTGTTTCACCCCCTGTCTGTGCATCTTCTCGAACACCTCTCTCTATCCACGTCCCTCATCCTTGACTACATCCTCCTGCCCCTATCCTTGTCAATCTAGCCCCCCCCCTCTCTAATTCCATCTGCTCCCCCTCTCTTTGTCCTTCTCCCTCCTCCTTTCATCGTCTTTTCACCTCTCTCCCTGTTCATCTCCTCCTCTTTCCTTTCTTTGACCTTTTCCATCTCTCCTCTCTCTCTGTCCGTTCCCCCCCTCTCGCTGTCCATTTGCTCCTCCCCCTATCTGGGCCCATCTTCTCCTTTCCCTTTGCTGTGTGTTCATCTCCTCTTCTTCCCTCTTATCCCCACGTTATCACACTGTCCCCAGTAAGAGGCTGGTGGTTCTAACCTCCACAATACTATTTTCCAGATAGTAAATTGGTTTGAAATCGTTCCAGGGGTTTAGAATGAGCTTTTTACCCTGGTTGTGCCTGCGTACAAACTTGCATATACATTTAACATGTTTCACACGTCTGTGTACACATATTTTACCTGCATCTCTACGAAATTTTGCCCAGTAGTTTAATTTTCACGCAGTCTCCTGAACTATATGTTGTCCTTTAATTTTTCTGGTATATTCCGTTTTACATGTGAAAACTGTCTTCAAAATGTGACGTGAATACACATAATGGTAAAGAAGTAATAAGTTAAAATAGCTTGCTTCATGCCGCAATTTTACTGCATGAACAGCTAAATTGTAGTAAGCGATAAAATTTTTTTCTTTCATCATTTTGTTGGGGTTGTCAGCAACAAAAGGTTTTGCAAAGGTTTGAAATTACGTGTAACGTTTGTTACAAGACTCTAAGTGGTCTCATTCTCAAATACTGGATGAGTAAATAAGGCTATTGGGGCGTAGAGGGCCACACTGCTTTTTCACCCTCACTCCCATCCCCACCCCTTTGATAAGTACATTGTTCTTACCTCCAAAGCGGTGATTTCCAGACAAAGTGAAATATGTTCCCAGTTTAGTTGAAATCGATCCAGTGGTCTAGGAGAAGATGTGGAACATACATACATACACATATACATACATTCATTTTTGTAATATGTATCGATTAAGTGGAAAACCGTTTACGTTAGTATCACATATATGATTAATTGCCTGTCTGACAGTTGTAGTACAGTTGACATTTAGTTCCAGTATGGCAACTGCAATTAATTATCGTTTTTCAGTGTTACGCTATGTGCATTTACCAAAATGGTTGGCTTAAAATGAAACTATTGTTTTTTCTGCTTTGGTAATGTTAGGTTATAGTTCTGTCATTACATTATATTCTGCTGTCAACAGTGATTTGTTTTTTGTTCTTTAAGTGACACTAGTTAGGCTAAAGTAATAGTTTTAGAAAATGTTGTGTGGATATGTTAATTACGAATTAACCTTAAAATAAACCTAGTGGTTTAAACTAATTAGAGTGTGGGGACGTTACACGTGCTGTCATGTTTTATGTTTCCCATTTTTGTTATGTTCTCTTCCCAGTTTCGTCCGTTATTTCGAATAGCGTTTAAGGCTATATAGGCTCAGTTCTTTCTTAACATCACAGATTCTTGGTATGCCTCATCTACTACATCCTTCCGCTACTCCCGTGTCTGAAGTATGAATGCACTCATTATTCATTTCTGTATAAAGTCGTTGGAAGAGTCATTCTTTGATAAAATTAGATACTTGTATGAACTTTCTCTGTTATGTAGCTATTTTCTGTTTTGCCCATATTCGATGTTATTTTATATTCATCATTGATAACAAAGTCTAAATAATTAAAGTAATCTGTCCGTATATATATTGCCTTTTGAATACTTTTTAATAAAACCCATATTACTTCTCCTTGTGTGATATTGAATCATATTGTTTGCAGATTTTGGTCAGAAGAAAGATTCCACGCTACAGAACTTCATATTTTCAGAAAACCTGGTGGTATCATGGTTATATGTAGTATATGTTCTACTATGTACAAACACATTAAAATGAGTCTGCCATTTGTGAAGTACATCACCTTTACAGGATATTTTATTATTGTATGCTGTCCCACTATGAGCGTATTTCCTGGGACAAATAAATACGGAAGCCTATATGCAATACATCCCCTACGTGATTTTTGAGGGAGCTAGGCGTCCTCGAATGTGGTAATTTGAAATTTGTTATTCTAAGTTACACTGCCTAACAAAAAAAGTAAAGCACCTGGACGCGGAGTAGTAAACAAAATGCAAGTTCATGGGCTGAGAGGCTATGTGATGTTATTTTAGTGATTATAAAATCGAGTCAAATCTACAAACACATTGGAAGTACGAGCTCACTTACTACTATGACGCTGTATCCCATCGGGCCTGGATGGAAGCACTGATTCGTTTGTGAAGGGTATCATAAGGACGTTCTATCCTCTTGTGTAGCAAGCTGGCCAACAGCTGTTAATGACAGCTGTTATGAAGTACTGGCTCTGGGATGAGTTGTCCAAGCTGATCCCATGCATGTTCTATATGGGACAGATCTGGTGATTTCGTTGCCCACTGGAGTTACTCAACATCACCCACATAGTTCATAGACACACGTGCCAACTGTGAACGAGCATTGTTCTCTTGAAAAGTGGCTCCAGGTTACTGTCGCATGGGAAGCAACACATGACGCATGATGTCCATAGGATATCGTTGTTCCACCCGAATTCCCCCAATGTCTGGCAGCCATGATCTAAAGTCATACCCGATGGCTCCTCACACCGTGGCGTGCTCTAAATAGTTGGAAGAATGACATCTCTTTCTCTCTCTCTCTCTCTCTTCAGGTCACGATCTACTCCCCAACGATGGTCATCTGGAGTATTATAGAACTGCGGTTCATAGCTGAACACAATGCGACGCCATTCATCACCAGCCCGTGCTTCCCTGTCATGTGACCACTCCAAACCCATCATTTGCGTTGTATTAACAGCAGCCTAAGTGTGGGGCGGTAATTACCTGGTACAACTGCTGCTAGTCTCCGACCAATGGTGCGGGACGACAAGGAATGTCTCAGGGATTTCGTTACTTGTTCTCGGATGGCAGGCACAGATGTAAAGGATTTTGCGACGTGATTGGTGTACAACATCACCCCTATGGTGGTGGTCAGAGGTGTTCGACTGCAACATTGACAACGAGAATGCTTGTCCTCATGTTCCTCCGCAGTCCAACATAGGGCAGCTGTCACATCTGGATGCCCCACTAATCTGGATATCTTGCGATTCGGCCAGCCAGCCAAATGGAGACCCACAATGAAATCCCTTCCAAAATATGTCATCTGTTGCCGTAGATATGTTTGCTTTGTTATCGTTGCCATTGCTCTGCTTTGTATCAATACCACTAGCAGTGTTGCACTGTTGGGAGTTAGTCTTCGACTAAGCAGTTTAACTATGCTTCGTAACCTCATACTGTGCTCGCCATTGAATGCCTCCAGTCCCGCCCCTTTTTGCGATTAGCAGCTGATATTATGGTTGCATGATAGACAATACGTGAGGCATCAAATGCGGTAAACATCATTGGCCTGTTGTGACCCGTTAGACAAGAGGCATGAAGTACCAGAATTAGATCTTACGCCACAGTCGCTCTGTCAGCACCTGCTCAATGATCCCTCTGCGAAATAGCCTCCGTACTTGTTCGTTTATGCCTTTGTCGGGTATTGTAGTCCAAGCAGAATAAACCTTCCGTGCAGCAGGCCTGAGACTGCTTTTTGATTTCCCAGTTTTAAATTTCCTACTCCATCGAGTTCCAATAAATTTAAAATATTCCCCCTAAGACTCTTTTCCCACTTTACCACTAGTGGAACGAGCCCCTGCCAGCGTTCATGCAGTGTCTGGAACGCTCACTGGACGTGGCAGAACACAAGCATTCTCTGAGAATTTCAGTGACAAACCCTGATGCAAGCCTGCTGAATAACAGCTTACAAGGGAGGTATTCACACGTCCATCTTCAGCAGGATTCGAGAACATATCTGGATGTGAGAAATGCTGCTCTAGTATGAAGCGCTCCTCAAGAGTTTGTGATAAATCGAAGATCAAAGTTTTACGAAACACTTGAATAATATACGAGAGCGGCAGCTATTAAACAGCAGCGACCGCGCAATGATATAAGACGGGAGACTTGAAATCTGTCCTGTACTGCGTTCTAGTCGGGTGTTTTATCGTATTCCATCAAATATCTGTATCGAGTGACGAATAGTGCTTTTCGGTGAGTATCGATCATAAGTAACGTAACACTTTTTTTCTGAAAGTAAATTGGTTTTATTCAGGATTCCAGTGCACCATATTATTCCTCACTCTTCTGGCTACACACCCTATTTTTCAACATAATCTCCGTTCGATGCAGCGGCCTTGCACCATCTTACTAGGAGGGCCTATATGCCCGTATGGTATCTCTCTACTGGTCAACGTCGGAGCCAACGCATTGCTGCATCAATAACCTCCCCATCATCCACAAACTGCTTCTCACGGAGTGCGACCTTCATGGGGCAAACAGGTGGAAGGTGCGAGATCCGGGATGTAGGGTGGATGCGGAACAAGAATACAATGAAGTTTTGTGATTTCCTTTCTGAGGCTGAGATTTTTGTGAGGCCTTGCATTGTCATGGATTAAGATAAGTTCGTTTGCATTTTTAAGGTCATGAACCACTGCAGGAGACACAGTTGTGTATGGTCGGCCGCCACGGGGGTTTCCGGAGACATTCTGCAATGCTCTGGTTTCCGCTAAAAGAAGCTCAGTGACCTGTGTCTGGTTGGAACGCCCCTCCGTCACAGACGCAGTTTTGATTGCTACGGCTAGCCCCGCCACCTAACGGAACTTTATGAAATTATAGGGATTGAAGCGGGAATATTCCACGATGTCTCACAACAGGTTACGTATTTTTTCAACGCAAATGGGCTGAGAAAAAAAGTGTTGCATTCCTTATCGAAGCCCCTCGTAATAATCATAGTGATACAGTTCGTTGAATTTCGTACCGGCTCGTATCGATAAGTCTCGAGTGCGTCAGAGACATTGATACTCTATAATCTTCATTTTTACTCTGTGACTTGCTGAGGGGTGTCGCGGCGTCCCGACAGGGAGCACGCGAAAAGGCGGAGAAGGAAACTTAAGGCCGTTCGCGCCGGTGCGTCATCTTGGTCCGTACCGGTTACTAGTGCTTACTGGGTCTCAGTTCTGAAGCAGTATATATTGTGTTTCGGACAGATAGCAACCAATTTTTACGCTCTGTGAAAGAGGTGACAGCTACGGTGACGCAGTGGGGCCTCATGCTGTAATCGTTCCCTGTGCGTTGTTCACGGTTATTCAGCAGAAGTCTGCAGCTAAACGGTACTCAATCCTTTGGTTGCAAATTCTGAGCCAGGCCACGCATGGGACGCCGTGTGGCGACTGATGGCGGGCATTTAGTTTCCACGAAGATATTATAGGACTTTAGCCCACATGCTCGGACCTTATTGAATCTGGTGAGATAGAGCTTTGTTAAACTTCAACTAGCTGTAAGTGATTTATTAAAAATCCATTGTCTTGTAATGCTCATGACGGGGCTTTGGGGAAGTGAAATAAAATTTACATTTTTGTATACGTACTTTGACGAAGTGAGAACAACGTAATTTTAGATAAGCTATTTTAAGATGTGCTGAAAGAAACCGAATTCTTTAATGAATATTTAATTTTTAACAGGCTTAATCGTTTACCTGGACAATTGCATGCCGAATATTGTTTAGCCTGTAATTGTTTTAAGTACGAAATTTCATTTTTATTGATAATCAGTTCTGTGAGTTTCCCTTTATGCAATCACTAGTGGAGAAACTTGGGGTTGGCCAGGTATTTTTTTATAGCTGTGCATCCACGCCCATACCACGTCTTGCCTTGTGCTTAATGTTTATGACGTCATATCCCCTAAAATATGTGTCATGCAGTCATGTAATTTTGTAGGTACATTCAGCGGCGTATGTGGATAAAGACTGCGAACGTTTTTGCGAATAGAGTTAGTAGCAAGAAGTAATAAATTTAAACCTTATGCATGATGCGGCAGTTTTTCACGCATATCATTGTTTATGACGGCATATTTCCTGAAGTATATGTCGCACAATGAATATCATTTTGCATTCAATGGTATATGCGCATACTCTCTGTAACATGTGTCACGAATGCAGTTGATTGCATGGAAGCAATAAATTACACTCCTGGAAATGGAAAAAAGAACACATTGACACCGGTGTGTCAGACCCACCATACTTGCTCCGGACACTGCGAGAGGGCTGTACAAGCAATTATCACACGCACGGCACAGCGGACACACCAGGAACCGCGGTGTTGGCCGTCGAATGGCGCTAGCTGCGCAGCATTTGTGCACCGCCGCCGTCAGTGTCAGCCAGTTTGCCGTGGCATACGGAGCTCCATCGCAGTCTTTAACACTGGTAGCATGCCGCGACAGCGTGGACGTGAACCGTATGTGCAGTTGACGGACTTTGAGCGAGGGCGTATAGTGGGTATGCGGGAGGCCGGGTGGACGTACCGCCGAATTGCTCAACACGTGGGGCGTGAGGTCTCCACAGTACATCGATGTTGTCGCCAGTGGTCGGCGGAAGGTGCACGTGCCCGTCGACCTGGGACCGGACCACAGCGACGCACGGATGCACGCCAAGACCGTAGGATCCTACGCAGTGCCGTAGGGGACCGCACCGCCACTTCCCAGCAAATTAGGGACACTGTTGCTCCTGGGGTATCGGCGAGGACCATTCGCAACCGTCTCCATGAAGCTGGGCTACGGTCCCGCACACCGTTAGGCCGTCTTCCGCTCACGCCCCAACATCGTGCAGCCCGCCTCCAGTGGTGTCGCGACAGGCGTGAATGGAGGGACGAATGGAGACGTGTCGTCTTCAGCGATGAGAGTCGCTTCTGCCTTGGTGCCAATGATGGTCGTATGCGTGTTTGGTGCCGTGCAGGTGAGCGCCACAATCAGGACTGCATACGACCGAGGCACACAGGGCCAACACCCGGCATCATGGTGTGGGGAGCGATCTCCTACACTGGCCGTACACCACTGGTGATCGTCGAGGGGACACTGAATAGTGCACGGTACATCCAAACCGTCATCGAACCCATCGTTCTACCATTCCTAGACCGGCAAGGGAACTTGCTGTTCCAACAGGACAATGCACGTCCGCATGTATTCCGTGCCACCCAACGTGCTCTAGAAGGTGTAAGTCAACTACCCTGGCCAGCAAGATCTCCGGATCTGTCCCCCATTGAGCATGTTTGGGACTGGATGAAGCGTCGTCTCACGCGGTCTGCACGTCCAGCACGAACGCTGGTCCAACTGAGGCGCCAGGTGGAAATGGCATGGCAAGCCGTTCCACAGGACTACATCCAGCATCTCTACGATCGTCTCCATGGGAGAATAGCAGCCTGCATTGCTGCGAAAGGTGGATATACACTGTACTAGTGCCGACATTGTGCATGCTCTGTTGCCTGTGTCTATGTGCCTGTGGTTCTGTCAGTGTGATCATGTGATGTATCTGACCCCAGGAATGTGTCAATAAAGTTTCCCCTTCCTGGGACAATGAATTCACGGTGTTCTTATTTCAATTTCCAGGAGTGTATAACGTCACGCGGTACGTTTACTGTACCAAGAGCGGAGAAGTAGTAAGCGACGAACATTTTTCGTTTAATCATTTTGTAGGGAATGTCAGCGAGAAAAAAATTTCATAAACGTCTGAAATTACGTGTTAAGTTCGTTGCAAGTTGTTAAGGATGAATAAAGCATAAGGACCCTCACGTCGCGAACACCCCCACTCCTTTGACAGGTAAGAGTTCTTACCCCACAGGGATTGTTGCTTGAGAGTAAGGTATATGTGTACAAAGTTTGCACGAGTTCGGTCTTGTGGTTTACACGTAAATAAACACATTTTTATAATATGTATAGGTTTATACTGCTTGTCGTAACTCTGTTATGTTATAATAAATTGGGCTCATAGCGTGTCTTTTCCTAATTGAATTGCTAAGTAAATGAAGTATCGAGGTATCTGATCGGTGGGGTTGCTACAGAGAGGAAAGCTGTTTGTAATAATTGAAATTTTTCTTCTGTTAGTTAATTTAAAGAAATAATGTAATTTGGAAAATAATTTTGTTGTTTCTTTAAACTTATATTCAAGATTGTGTTTTAAACAATGCCAAATTTCCTTAGTTAATACCTCTGGAAATAAAATAAAATTTGGTAAGAATTTTACATTTATGGTCCAAGCCTCAAGCTCCCTGCTCCATGGATTGGTGTCATTTCAGTCGTGATGATATGTAATAAGGACTCTTTTTGAAATGTACATTTATACCGAGAAATGTCCATGGGGGACATCACATCGAGTTTTGTGGAAATTCATGGAGATCTGATTGCCTGAAAATTGAGTACTGCAATTACGAATTGCAGATTGCAATATTTCTTGAAGTTCGAGCAGTTTCATCTCTGGTGAGCTTGGGCCAGCGATGTAACTAATACCCTCGTTACATAAATGAATATTGAGCACATCTGATCTCAAATGAGATATTGCAGCTTAACGAAATCAATTAAGTGGGAAAATAATGTAAAAAAAGCGTCAAATTAATGTAGGAGAAAAATAAATGGGGTATGGCTAAAACTCACTCGGTCCACTACATGGTGAGGGCTGGCACCCATGGGACACGCTGGACCTCAGTTCCTCAAACCGTAAATATAACGCCAAATTATACTCCAGAAATCAGTTCTCAAGGTCGCGACATAGAATAGCGTTCGAAATACAGGGTATGTAGAAACGAAATTAGAAGTTCGCGGAGCATTGCAGCGGCGATACCGATCTCTAAAACGATGATCTCTCAACTGCTCAAACTTCGCGAAATATTGGACGTTAAGGTTAGAGTTCATATCTGCAATACAATCAAATCTTGGAGAACTTCAGTAAAACATAATAAGGCGTGTCTCAATACATCGATTCACTGACACGGATGTTGAAAGGCCATCACAGTGAATTCTTCACAACATTCTTCGTTGTTATTAGTAGACCGACACATTTGGGTAAGTATGTATGATAAAAACATGGAAAACATTGTACAGACTTGCGTCAAGCACGTAATATGAATATTACTTCATGTCATGCCAATTTGATTTTTAATAATGATGACGGAAAACGTTGACTAAAAAAAGAATCGCTATTCAGAAAGAATGCTTGACTTCTGATACACAGCATGTGATAGCTTGCAGAGTATATATGTTGACAGGTGCGAATACTGAAGATGTACCAGAAAGAGTAATGCAGTTTTCAGAGATGATATTGCTGTCTGGCTCTGTGCCAGTGCAAAAGTATTCTGCAATCAGCTGGGAAAATTTTTGACCGGCTGTGCTAGCGCCGCTAGTGGACGGTTGGCGCTCTTATGGTATCTAAGAGGCTCATGAAACTTTGAAACTCGATTTTTCGAAAACACCTGAGAAGCGGAGCGTAGTAGGGCAACACTAGTTACACATGTAAATACCGAAACGACCTTCTCGGTGCTCTCGTGAAGTCGGACGAGGCACTCGAGGCCGCGGATAGAATCCGCACACACTTACCAAGGAGCGTTGCGTGAGACAAATTACGCAACGTACTGCTCCTCGGATTTAGTGAGAACCGCTTAGTGGCGACAATAATTTATTCTGAGCACTGCAGAACCTTAACTATGTCCAAAGACGGGTCACCAGCGTTTATTTGACCCCGAGACAGAGTGACATTTCTTACTACTAATACACTGTCCAGTCACATTAATAAAACCACCTGTAAAAAGCCTGAATAACCAAATTTTGCATCGCGGACTTCTGCGAAACGTGCAAGAAGACAGTGACTGACGCTCATGAAAGTACCGACAGGTGTGTGGAGCCATATCGTGGACAGCTGCCCCATGTTTCTGGGTTGAGGCGCGAACAGCCTGGACGAGATGGTCCCACACATTTTCGATTGGGTTTAAATCCTGGGAGTCTGGTGGCGCGAGAAGTACGGTAATCTCGGTGCTCTTCGAACCACGCACGTATACTCGGAGTTACAGGGGATACACAAAATAATGCGAACAAAAGGAAATTTGTGGTAAGTGCGTATGGAACCAAATTGCTGAGGTCATCGGTCCCTAGGCTTACACACTACTTAATCTAACTTAAGCTAGCTTACGCTAAGGATAACACACAACACCCGTGCCCGAGGGAAGACCCTAACCTCCGACGGGGGAGCCGCGCGATCCGTGGCAAGGCGCCCAAGACCGCGCGGCTACCCCGCGTGGTCCATGTGAGCACCTGTTCTTAGTTGGGAATGGTTTATTTGTTGTGGCGTAACAAGACAGCTACGCCACACTGAAGTAGCCGAAAGAAAGGCACGCGTACACACACGCCGACTGGCGTGAAGTCTGGAACAGGATAAGTTATGACTGCTATAAAGAAAAGAACGTAGCTACTAGAACACTTAACTTTTATATAGTCCTTTGGTATACAGCATTCTTGATGATACAAGTGAGACTCATTAAGATACATGCAATGGTACAAATGGCGCCTTGCTAGGTCGTAGCCATTAACTTAGCTGAAGGCTATTCTAACTGTCTCTCGGCAAATGAGAGAAAGGCTTCGTCAGTGTAGTCGCTAGCAACGTCGTCGTACAACTGGGGCGAGTGCTATTCCGTATCTCGAGACCTGCCTTGTGGTGGCGCTCGGTCTGCTATCACACAGTGGCGACACGCGGGTCCGACATGTACTAAATGGACCGCGGCCGATTTAAGCTACCACCTAGCAAGTGTGGTGTCTGGCGGTGACACCACATTATTAGTAAGGGGTTGCTCCCCCATTTACCCGTAATACAGCTGTGATTCTTCTTGGAATACTGGCATATATAATTATTGTATAGTCTCCAGTGGAATGTTGTGCCACTATTCGATCAGAACCTCTTCTAACTCCTGTAGTGACGAGGGAGCTGGAAATTGCTACGGAGTCTGCGCTCCAACTGCAGTCCAATTGCATGCTCCTCATACCACGACTGCACTGTACTGGCTGTGTGAATGGGTGCATTATCGTCCTGAAAT
Organism: Schistocerca americana; assembly: GCF_021461395.2. Taxonomy (NCBI): domain Eukaryota; kingdom Metazoa; phylum Arthropoda; class Insecta; order Orthoptera; family Acrididae; genus Schistocerca; species Schistocerca americana. The sequence goes on from NC_060122.1 coordinate 701,279,003, forward strand.
ATGGTATGATTGTTGGGGAACAACATTTGAATCACGGGGTGCAACTGATCACCTAAAATGTTCACATAATCGTTGGCTGTAACACGTGTTTTGAGAGAAACGAAGGGACCAGCAGAATACCACGATATGGCTGCCCACACCACGACACTTCCACGTCCATGCTTAGAACTGTAGGCTTCTTTTGGTGTTGTCCAGACGTAAACCAGGCCCGACGTTGGAAATAACGAAATAATGAAAACGCGTCGCACCATATGCTTGTTTCCACTGATCAGCCGTCCAGGATTTATGCTCTTGACACCATGTTTTACGCTTCTTTCCTTTGGTTGTCGCCACTAATCGTTTCGGTGTAGCAGCTCGTCCATGAATATTCGCTTTATGGAGTTCTCGGCGGACAGTGTCGATAGATACGGGGTCTTGAAGATGGCTATTGAGCTCTGCAGTCACTTTAGCAGCCGTAGTTTTGTGTTGTTTTGACACAATTCGTATTAGCGTACGACGATCTCTGTCATTTGGTTTTGATTTGCGCCCACTATTACTTTTACACGATGATGTCTATTGATGTTCTGCGTAGGCAGCCATGACTAAACAGTTGCTCTTGGCTGTCTTAATCACTGATGCTCCAGGTAATCGGGCACCCTCAATCTGCTCTCATTGCTCTTTCATTGCACATCGACCTCGGTCTCTGAACGCAAATATGAAGTGTGCACTACTCGTAAACAACCTGCACTGATGGCTAGACCGTACTGAACACATACAGTCCACCGCGACACTTGCCTTACCTGCGTTGTTGACAGTCAGACACAACCATCCCCTTACTACCACTGTTCATATTATTTTGCCTGTCCCCTGTATGTGACATGTTGCAGAGGAAAAACAAACTGCATGTAGGGATGGACCTGGTCCCCAAGGAAAGATGCATACTTGTGTTTATCTACTGTGCCTTCCAGAATGACGAGACCCCCCACGGAAAGTCACGAAAACATTCCCCAGACCGTGACGCTCCCTCCATCGGCCTGGACCATTACGATGATTCTTGCTGAATGTTTACTTTCAGTCCGATGGAACGTAAAAAGTGATTCATCTGGAAGGGGCATCAGTTTCCACTCAATAGGCGTCTAGGTGCAGTATTGGCGTGCAAATTCCAGCCTTTATCACCGACAAACAGGATCGATGAACGAGGCGCTCCCTGCGGAGGTTTTTGCACACAACGTTCGACGAACGTCATTGAAGAGACACTCATAGTAGCCCCTTGGTACATCTGGGTTGTTGGGCTGTCAGTTGATCAACAGTTGCATGTTTATTGATTCGTACACATCTACGCAACCGTCGTTACCCATGTAAGCCGTCCGCTGTGACCGAGCGATTCTGGGAGCTTCAGTCCGGAACCACGCGGCTGCTACGGTCGCAGGTTCGAATCCTGCCTTGGGCATGGATGTGTGTGATGCCCTTTGGTTAGTTAGGTCTAAGTAGTTCTAAGTCTAGGGGACTGATTACCTCAGATGTTAAGTCCCATAGTGCTTAGAGCCATTTGAACCATTTTTTTACCCTTGTCATCTACGGCCGGTGGTGCATCACAGTTGCCTCGCGCCGGTTTTGGATAGCACCGTGTTTTGCCATGCACATTATACTTTAACCACGGTGGCACGCGAACATTTACAGACTTAGCAGCTTCTGAAATGCCTCCACCCTTGGCCCGAAAGCCAATGACAATATCCATTTGGAAATCAGATAAATCGCTTTGTTTCCGCGTTAGCCCAAAATGCTGCACTGTACTTGGCGTCTCCCGGACACAGTTTATTAACCGTCCACTGGTAGTGCTGCCACCTGCCGTCTGTGACTAGTTGTTACACGATGACGTCGAACATAGGTAGTGGTCACTCACCACTGCTACGTAGAAATTCTACTTTCAAAAGACTCTTGGTTCCGACGATTGGTTTCCGAAACGTGCATCGCAAAACAGTGACAATCCGTCTCAAACGGGTTTTTAATCAGTCCCGCGAGTAACCTTTTCCATAATAAAACCAGGATAAGACCCTACGATCAAAGTCACGTACAATAACTGTACACTTCAAACTGCCATTGAAAGAAAACAGAATTATTATGTTCTAATAACCCTCGTAAAGTCCGACAAGTTCGCTAAACAGCACCTGTAGCTAGTAATGGCTCTACTATCTGTTACGCGGTGTCTTACAACGGAACGCATGAACGTCCACTACACAGGAAAATCCACCTTGAAAACAAGAACAGACAAATGCCTTTGCAGGTTCCTATATCCGCCCCCTCTCCTCCCCGTCCCAGAGATCCCGAAATTTGCCACTGTCCACCACACCAGTGCCGCCGGCCGACTTCAAATTTCGCGAGCTCCAAACCACTCCGTGACCCAGGACCAGAAAACAATCCCATTGGCAATTCGCTATACTCACTAATAGAAGTCAAATGGTTCAAATGGCTCTGAGCACTATGGGACTTGACTTCTGAGGTCATCAGTCCCCTAGAACTTGGAACTACTTAAACCTAACTAACCTAAGGACATCACACACATCCATGCCCGAGGCAGGATTCGAACCTGCGACAGTAGCGGTCGTGCGGTTCCAGACTGTAGGGCCTAGAACAGCTCGGCCACCCCGGCCGGTTAATAGATGTCAGCGAAGAGAGAGACGGTCAATTTATTATAAGTCATCAGTCTTCTGACTGGTTTGATGCAGCCCGCCACGAAATCCTCTCCTATGAAACCTACGTCCTCAATTATCTGCTGGATGTATTCCAATCTCTCTCTTCCTCTGCGGTATTTACCTTCTACAGCTCCCTCTAGTACCATGGAAGGCATTCCACGATGTCCTAACAGATTTTCCATTATCCTGTCCGTTCTTCTTGCCAGTGTTTTCCGTATGTTCCTTTCCTCGTCGATTCTGCAGCGAACTTCCTCTTTCCTTAACCGATCAGCCCAACTAATTTCCAAAATTTTTTTGTAGCACCACATCTCAAAGGCCTCGATTTTTTCTGTTTTGGTTTTCTCACAAGCATGTCTCACTGCCATACAATGCTGGGCTCCGAACGTATTAATTTGAGGAAGTAATTTCTGAGAAATTTCTTCCTCAAATGAAGATCTACGTTTGATACGAGCAGACTTCCATTGGCCAGGAATGCCTTTATTGGTAGTGATGTCTACTTTTTATGCCCTCCTTGTTCCGCCCGTTGTAGGTTATTTTGCTGCCTAGGCTGCAGAATTCCTTAACTTTGTCTACTTCGTGATCCCCAACTCTGATGTTAAGTTTCTCGCTGTTCTCATTTCTGCTATTTCTCATTACTTTCGTCTTACTTCAATTTTTTAATTTGTGGTAAGTCCTATGGGACCAAACTGCTGAGGTCATCGGTCCCTAAGCTTACACCCAACTTAATCTAACTTAACCTAACTTACGCTAAGGACAACACACACACACACCCATGCCCGAGGGAGGACTCGAACCTCTGACGGGAGCAGCCGCCCGAACCGTGACAAGGCTCCTCAGACCGCACGGCTACGCTGCGCGACGTCTTAGATTTTCTCTCAATTCAAATTCTGAACTCATTAGATTGTTCTTTCCATTCGACAGATCCTGGTAATTCTTCTTCACTTTCACTGAAACTGGCAATATCATCAAAAAATGTTATCGTTGGTATCTTTTCACCCTGAATTTCAATCCCACTCTTGAATCTTTCTTTTATTTTCGTCATTGCTTCTTTGATGTATAGACTGAACAGTAGGGGAGAAAAACTAAATGCCCACCTTACACCCCTTTAATCAGAGCACTTCGGTCATGGTCTTATTGTCAGATTGTTCCCTCTTGGTTTTTTTTACATAGTTTATGCTATCCGTCTTTCCGTTTAGATTATCCCCATTTTTCTCAGAATTTCTTGCACCGTTTTACGTTATCGAGCGCATTTTCTAGGTCAAAAAATCCTGTGAAACGCTCGTTTAGTAGGACGTTAGTCTGGAGATGTAGTTAAGCTCTATACTATTCATGCTTTAGTCAAAGGAACTAGGTGACAAACCTGCTGGAACGGCCGCTAGGAGAATAGCTAGTTGGATATCGGTTTCTGGCGACAGAGGCCTGGAAACAATGGACACAGCGAACTGTTGGAACCATAGTTGACGTATAACTGGACAGCTTGGTAGAAAAATTCTTCTAAAAAAAGGCAACTAATCGAAAAACCGTTTGCTACTATTTATTTTATTTATTTATCGTATGGCTATACAAAGATTACAAAACTACTACATTTCAACATTTAAGCACAGTTCTCCAGCATAAAATAACACAAATAACAACAGCTATATATGGATATCAAGGTCTTTTATGTATTTTGTAACATCACTCTGAGGAAATCTTCGAAAAGACCCTTGTAGGCACGTGCGGGAAATGCCGATACAACATGAAGAACTGTCTGTCGTTCCGCTTAACCGTCACACGATGGTGATGGAGATTTGCCCCACCTGTAGAGAGTGTCCACACATCGACCATAGCGCGTTCGGATGCGGTTCAAGGTAGTCCAAATTGTCCGAGGCTGTTCCAGTCTAGGAGGTTTCTTCCGAATGCATGCAAGGCAGCATCAGGCTTTATGGGGAACAATCATGTTGCCAGCAGTGTTTCCATTCCTCGATAGTTTTGAATTCAGTTTCCATGACAGTCCTGGCTGTGATGAGAATGGGATGTCTTGATCTTAGTCTTTTTCCCTCCGCAGGGAGTATGTCGCCCAGTACTGGAAGGTCGTTCTCTGATATTCACGCAGTAGCGCTCTCTTCCGTCTGATATCAGAAAGTGGAATGTGGCTCAATACAGGTAGCCAGTATGTGGGAGTCGATCGTATCGGCCTACTAACAGTGCGCATGGCTTCGTTAAGTGGTGCGTCTATCTTTTGTACGTGTGAACTATTAAGCCAGACAGGGGCACAGTAATCTGCTGCTGAGCATACCAAACCGAGTGCCGATACCCGGAGAGTTTCTGCTGATGATCCCCAACGAGAGCCGCAGAGTTTATGGAGAATCTTGTTTCTGGTTTTGAGCTTAGCAGATTTTCGTGTCAAGTGCTCCTCAAAAGAAAGTGTTCTGTCTGACGTGATCCCACAGTCTTTTGGATGCATATTATGATGAAGGGTGTCTCCTTCATACATCGAGGGCTCTGTGTACCAATCTGTTGGACAGATGAAAACATGAAACTTCTGTTTTATTTAAGTTTGATTATTATCTCCATTTACGGAAATAGTGCCTTAAGGTGTCCAGATCTGAAGTTAGGATTTCTTCACTTGTTTCAAAAGTGTTGTGTTGGGTAGCTATTTCTCAGTCTAAAGCAAATCAAAATGTAAATAACTTAATTACAGACCACTGACGATGCTTTACCTCAATAAAGCGAAACCCGTCTGGTGAAAAAAAATCACACATTTTTGTAGTTGCAACGACAGAAAAAAAATGCCCTCAAGTACTGCCCAGTCGTCTGCATAGCCAAACTTTCTGTACTGTGTTGGAGGGATATCAGATATATATAAATTAAACAAGAGAGGAGCAAGACTGGATCCGTGTCGTAAGCCATTATTCAATACTTTTTGGCAGCTAGTGCCTTTCTCTGTAGTTACAGCAAATGTTCTTCCCGTTTACATGTCGTCAACTACTTTTGTTGTCCGTTTGCATGGGACAAGCTGCAATAATTTATAAACCAATTCATGCCTCCAAACTCTGTCATATGTTGCACTTAGATCAACAAATTCAACTGATCTTTTCTGCTTCATTTGGTATCCAGCTTCAATACATGTTGTTAAAGATAAATCTTGATCAACACAACTCTGCCCTGGTCGGAATCCAGCTTGCTCAAGAGAAAGGTTCTGAACGATTACTGGACTAACCCGATTGTATAGAATTCTTTCAAAGAACTTACAGATAGTGTTCAGTAGTGCTATTGGGCCATAGTTCTAAGCTGGTCTGCTGCCCTGCCGGACTTGAGTATTGCTATTACTTCTGATTGCTTCATTTTTTGTGGGACTGAACCAGAGAATAAAACCAGCAGCCATCTTTTTGCCTAGTTCCTTCTATGCAGAAGAAATTATGAGTGGATTCCGTCACTTCCTGGTGCTTTCCGGGTTTTAGAGTTTTAAGAGCAGCAGAAAATTCAGATATAGAGAAAGTTCTTGAGAAGTGAGATTGTTCATTAGCGTTCTTTTGTGCAATGTAAGTTTGCGTTTGATATATCATGTATGAGTTTTATCTGTTGGTGCTCATGATGTGGGCACTAAATGTGATGCAATCCTATTACCTGATAAACGAGTGTTCTTCCTTACTTTAATTTTGTTTCCATCCAACTTCCTTAGTAATGACCATACTTTTCTACTTGATGTTTGAAAACTGAGTGACTCAACAATCTCTGTCCACCTGATACGTCTGGCTGTATTGTGGCTATGAAGTAGGTTATCCGCTATTTCCAGATCCCCACTTTTTAGAAATTTATCACATTGTTTCTCAGTAGTTTCATTCTAACCTTCAATACATTGATTCCGGTAGCCCCTAGAGATTTCCTTCTTGGCTGCACTTATCATTGCTTCAATAAGCCTCTCATAGTTTTCTGCTTTTGCGAGAATCCAACCAAGACATTTGTCCAGATGTTTAGGAAGTACATCCCAGTTTGCTTTTCTTATGTTCCATGTAGGTCGTGGAAAGGATGAAAAGAGTGGGATGTTTGTCGCTATTTCAATTAAGACTGGACGGTGTTGGCTGTGTGGAAAGTCCTATAATACGAATCGCCTTATAATACGAATCGCGGACTTTGGAGATGTACTATATTTTCATAAGTTGTTACAAAGCGTAGATCGGGATAATACTCCTGTCTCCAAGCTGCTGATACGAACATTCCTTTATCCTTTGCTTCGAATACCAAATATAAGCTATTACCTTCTGCCCAGTTTACAGTGGCTTTCCGTATACTTCCATTGAGTATGATGGCTGTTAAAATCTCCGAAGTATATAGCGGGGTATTGTGATACCGGGATGACCTGTGGAGACCAAGAGACAGCTGGAGGTTTGTATACATTAATCACTGTTAGTTCTCATACAATATTTTTACTGTAGCTTCGCGGATGTCATTGAGATCAGATACAGAACATAGATATGCATTCTTGACTGACGATCGTACATACGTTTATACTCCATAAGATCGGTGGTACGTTGCTCCTAGTAATTCAAAGCCAGGAAATTTTCCTCTCTGATTCATTTCCTCTTCATTTTCCTGAACAACAAAAACATGAATGTTATATTCTGTTAAGACTTGGCAGTTTGATTCACTTATATCTTCAATGCTGATTTGACATATCTTGATGACAGGTCCAAAGTTTGTAGTTTTAGGGTCTTGAGAAGACGGGTGTGAGTCCACATCTTGTGACAAATTCATTTTATCCAGGAGGTCTTTGAGATTATCTGACTGCCTCTGTTTCTTGGCTCTAGATATTTGTCTTGAAGTGACTGTTCTTTACCACCACCCCGAGGATACGTGTCACTTATGATATGTCACGGAAGCGAACACTCATAGACCCTACTACAGATGCGTAGACGACACATCAGTTCTTATAAAAAGGAACCTTAATGATATAGACGAAATACATAAAGCACTGAATCAATTACACCCCAAAATGAAATTAACCATGGAACATGAAACTAACAAAACGATTAATTTTCTCGACTTATATTAAGAACACTAACAACAAACATTGTTTCGAAATTTACAGAAAGCCTACCACGACAAACCGTATTATCAGTGCACACTCATGTCATCCCAAAGCCCACAAACTCGCATTTTTCCACACAATTCATGACAAATTAATAAATTTGACATTAGACGATGAAGCAGTTCAGAAGAAAATAAAAATCTTAGAAAACATAGCCCAAAAAAACGATTATGGCAACAAATCTGTAACACAATCATACTACACAACAAAAAAGGCCCAATATACATAAAAAATAACACTAAACATACACATAAAGAAGAAAACTACATACGTAACCACAACTTATCATTAAACATCTCAAACAAAAGTAACAAATTATTCAACAAAACCGACATATCAAATCGCAGATAATCTCAAACACAACATCCACAAAGCCACCTCGAAAATTCCCTACGCAATAACCCGTCCTTTGCAAAATTCATGTAACACATGCCACAAATTCTACATAGGACAAACCGATAGAAATTTCAACATTAGAAATAAAGAGCACACCAGAGAAAGTTAAAACAACCCATCCACATTTTTTCAACATCTACGATCAGAAAAACACGAGGTACAACCTATAAACGAAGTAGCAGAAATCTTCCATATTTTTGTGAGAAAATAGAAGTATTTTAACATGCATAGAGCAACCCTGCAAATTTACTAAATGGACAAATCGACTTCAAGCACAAAAAGTACATCGAAAACTGTATTCACGTTATAAAGCAAGAAAACGAATAAAGTGATAAATCAGAGACACTAAATAATACATATCCATAGTAACTGCAATAGCAATACGAAGAGTATACGAGAAAGACACAACACCAAGAAAATTTCACAAATCATAGACGGTAACAAAATTATTGCAAAAGAATAAAAATATAGCTTAAAAATAGCCACTAAAATTAAAGCAAATTCCAGGCAAAAACATAATTAGAACCAAACCCATAAAACTAACAAAAAAAGCAACCGAATTTCCACACATCACTTACATATAGTAGTAACTATGACCCACTGTAATCGATGGTCCACTGTCATCCATGATGTTAAGAGAAAAATAGCAGACATAAAAATCAATTAAAGTCAGATATACGCCTCCAGCGTACGTCTAAGGAGAAAATCATAGCTACAGAGCATTATATTAAGACCATCACTTACTCATGTATTTACAGAGCACCTGATGACGGCATTATTCCGAAATGGGCTCGTCGTAAGTGATTTATAAAATAAGAGCAGTGTAGCTGGCTCGCATTCGTAATTAGGTTCTCATAAACGTCTGTCAAGACGCCTTGTGACCCCTGGAGTTGGTATGGAACGGTATCGTTCTGGGTACTCCGAGGCTATTTTGCAAACATATTGGGTGTTTCACAATGTTTTGAAGATTTCGGGTTAGAAGAACACACAATAAGTAGCTAAACAAAGTTGAACATTCTACAAAAGATACAACATTCATTCAAGCTTACTTATGGAATACTATATCGGACAAACGATACCGAACGAGGTGGCGCTGTGGTTAACACGCTGGGCTCGCATTCGGGAGGACGATGGTTCAAACCCGCGTCCGGCCATCCTCATTTAGGTTTTCTGTGATTTCCCTGAATCGGTTCAGGTAAATGCCCGGATGGTTCTTTTGAAAGGGCACGGCCGATTTCCTTCCCCATACTTGCCTCATCCGAAGGGACCGATGACCTCGCTGTTAGGTCTCCTCCCCCATATCAAGCAGCCAACAAATGACAACCATTTGGCGCTACGCAATACTCGAAGCCTTTGACTCAGTTGCTGAACTCGTCTTTCGTAACTTCTGGAGAAATTCTTCAGATTTAATCGTGAATTCGATTTTTCTCGGCCGTTTGTATTACACTCTCCACTTCGAATAATACCATACGTAAAAGTCTGGTATGGTTAAATCATTCGACACAAGTGCGTCTGAAAATAATGCGGTTAACAAATACTTCATGGAGAACTTGCAAGGTCTTGATGGATGTGTGGCATGTCGCGAGCAGAAACTGAATATCGCGGCTGAATCTTGAAATACTTACGAAAGGCGCGTTTCACGCACACGACAAATCCGCCGTGGCGAAAATACCACTCCATCGCGAACGCACGATGTTGCTTACGATGATTACTATCCTATATATGGGATGAAACTTGACATTCCGCACTAATAATAGACGACGTCACCGTCGTTGTATTTTGTTTGAGCGCATACTATTCAAATTCGAAATCGTCGAAACACTATGAAGCACCATGTGGAGCAGAAGTATCTCAGCAGCTGCCAGACGCCGGATACAGCGAAGTTGAACCGATTTGAGAAATGTTCGTCACAATGTCTTGCGACCCCTGGAGTTGTTATGGAGCCATAGCTGCTGTTGGAACTGGAAGGCTATTTTGCAAACACAAGATGGAAGTGTGTCAACAGCTGTGAAGTGTTGCTTTCCCATTGACTGTAATAGTTGCAGCTCTCAGGCCACGGTTATTTATTGGGGAGGAGCAAGAGGGGCAGCGGGTAGCAGGGGACTAATTGGTCAATAGAGCTCGTCGCTGTAGTTGATTGTGAGGCAACGAATCATAGACGACAGAAGCCAAGATTTGTATGTTGCGATACAGGACTGGAAAGACCAGTGAAGGCAGTAGTTGTTGGTCCGGTGTCGGGACAAATAGCGAAAATGTGAAGTGGTGACAGCGGCGTGAGGAGTTGAAAGGAAGAGCGTGACTGTTTTTGGCTTGAATAAGAGGAGAATAGAGAGGTGCAGCACTCACTGTCAAAGATATAGCGCCGTAGAAAACTTGCGGTAGTTTCATTTGAGGGTCGGAGCAGGTAATTCCAATCGGTAGATGACCGGATGACAGGTAGTTTGTCGGCTTTACTAACTGTCAGAAAGGACTGGAAGTATCTGAGGGTGTTACAGAGGCTAGGTTAAACCTTATTTGTCATAGTTTAAAGACGGAACGTTTATTACACAACATAAAAGACTAGATGAAACCTTAATTGTCAAAATGTAGAAGGATGGAAATTTTGTTAAAGGATGGGAATAAAACCCACTTCACTTTCAATTTATATTGTCATGTCCCTTTAACAGCTAGTCTCTTCACCTATTAAGGGTTTTATGTCCTATGTGATGTCATTTCGTTTTCAGTGTCCACCGTAACCTTTGTGTGACGAAAGGCTATGTTTACATACGGTTATCTGTATTTCTACATTAGTTTTCCCACGGTTCAACGGTCCTTAGGAACGACGCTGGGTCTTTGCGACTGTCGGGTGTGACAGTGGTTTCTGTTTAGAATAATACCCTTTGCGTCACGGAATGAACATTTTACAATGATACTCATCATCATAAACTAAAGGCTATACCTTGTCGATTTAGCCACGTCCCTCTCTCCATTGTCATCCTCTTCAATTCTTCATACGATTTAATTCCCATATCTTCTTTGTTGTTATTAAAATACGTTGCTCTTGTCCTGGCTCTTGGTTTTTTCCCTAAAACATTTCCTTCAAATACATTCTTTAGGAACTAGTTGTGTCTCATTATGTGCCCTACCATTTTTGATTTTCTTCTTCCTATATAATTTAGCAGCATTCTGATCTCATTCACTTCTCTTAAGACCTGTTCATTACTTTTTCTATCTACCCAGCGTGTTGTCGTCATTCTTCTCCATACCCACATTTCCATTGCTTCCAGTCTCTTTTTCTCTGCCTTCCCCAGAGTCCACGCTTCACATCCGTATGTTAAGACACTCCAGACAAAAGTTTTGGCAGACTTTTCCCTACTTTCTAAGCTTATATGATACTGGTGACCCAAATAATCAGAGTCGTCGGTGTTGGGAGTATTGGTGTTGGAGGCTGCCTAGAGCTGTTAAATTAAGCAGCATATTTAAGGGTGAGGCTTTCTGCCGGGCGTTCTCAAGTGTATGTCTGTAACACCGGCCATCTTGGGGAAATCATTCGCCTTTGAAAGCAGCGTAGTCGACCCAGACCACCTTTCGTATAGCAGGATCGGTCCATTCTCCTCAGGATCGGTCCATTCGGCCTCTGACTTACACGATAGCACCTAGACTAGCAGAGAGCTGTGCCCAGGAAATCGTATTTTACAGTATTTAGTAAAATCTTGCCAGAATCGGCGACTCACTGGACGTATGCGTTCCTTCTTACGCTACTACGCAAAGGCGAGTAAGGAACTCATCAATATACGTTCACGAACATTGAAAATAGCACACCAAGGAAGGAGCTTAGGATCTAAATGAAACTTATTAGACACAATGATACAGACGAGAGATTCACTTGATCCAAAAATCAAGACAAGCAGGCAGATACAGTGAGTAAGAATAGACAAATGCAATGCGACATCGATAACGGGTTGGACCACCTTTTGCTGCAATACAAGTCGCAAGACGGTACGACATCGAGTTGATTAGACGCATTATGTTGTCCTTAGGCAGACTGGCCCACAAATCTTGAACAGCCACCTCCAAATCATGCACAGAGTGACACTGCGGCATCTGGCGTCCCGGCTGGTCACACACATGCTCTCTAGGGGGCAGGTCGGGGGAATAGGCCGGCATGGAAGAGTCGGTACGTGATGTAGAAAGTCATGAGCACTTAGAGCTGTAGGCGGACGAGATTTATCTTTCTAGAAAAGTGCTTATTTCGTGCCATGTAGGAAAGGTCCCACGTGGGGTCGAAGAATTTCATCAATATAACCCTGGCCTGTTAACCTTCGAGGGAACCAGCTATCATAGGGTGTGGCCCCCCAAACAGTTCTGGGAACTGCGTGTACGGCTTGGGGTGCGATAGCGTGGTTGGAACTGTAACGTTCGCCAGGCTGCCTACACAGTGGTGTGGCGTTTATCATCCGTCCCCAGAGCGAATCGTTTTGCCACTCTGTTGCAGTCTACGTCATTATGGCTTGCCACTGCACTGGGCAGTCGTCGATGTCTCGGTGTCAACGGCAATACACGACAAGGGTGCCTGGATTGCAAATTCGCATCCGCAAGGCATCTGGAAATGGTTTGTGGGACAACTGGCACCTGTACATATGCTTGTGGTGAAGCGTGTCACTGTAGGATCCCTGATCGCTTGCCGCACGATCTTTCGATCCTCTCGCCTCGTCGTTTTCCCGGTCACTCCAGATATGGCAAGTCGCAAGGGGGTTTCATCTCATGTCCACTGCTCCCAACATCGTCTGACGAACCAGTCTGAACGATCAACACGGCGACCCACACGACGTGTCGACGAGCTTGCGGTTTTCATGCCGATGATTAGGCCCCTTCCAAATGTGAAAAATATCGTCTAAGACGTTGTAAATGGGCATGCTCTTCTAGCATTACTTTTCCTCAACAATAGTAGTTGATACCAGAAATATTTTTTCGAATTTTGTATTATCTCAGCTGTCTTTCTGAAAAATTTCATATAATTGAGAGGTTACATGCCCTGTTTTGCATGTCTCCTCTCATTTTTATCAATTTTATTAATGTTTTATGTCATTGCACGGTAGTAACAGGCCGAATAAGGTTATTGTAATGAGATCATTTGTACTGAGAGCTCAAAAAGTACTTTTCACTTGATTCCTAAACATGTTGTTTTACTTCCGTGGGTGGCCTGGTCGAGGCGAGCTTCGTAGGACGTGGTACACTGTGTTTCCGATTGGGAGCTGCACTTCCCTGAATTCTGAGGGGTTCGTACAATAGGCTTAAGCGCCTGGCGTAACGACTGACGTCGGTCGAGTTTCGCCTGTTGTATGCAGTGCGAAACAACCTGCGAGACGTGTGAGTGTCGCCGCAGTTTATGTGTTTACCGTTCTGGCGCGTCCGGAACGAAGATTCCTGGCACCGACTGACTGCATTGTCCTCTTGATTCTGAGAATACTTGTGGACTGTGCCCTGTGGGGTGCGACTGTCTGGCACCGGATGGTCTAGGCAGGTTGTTTTCGTAGCCGGTCAAACGGCAAGTTCAGTGCCCTCAGCTGAGTAGCAGAGGCATGATTGGTCAATTTAAACTGAGGCTAGCTGATGTCTTACAGCCCTGCTCGAAATTGGAGGCAACAGTCGCTAATGGCACGAATGATGTTCTGAGACAGTGGGGGGGGGGGGGGGGGGGGGGGGGGGAATTTTGCAATCAGAAATGAATGCTGATTCTTCGAGGAGAGTAGGGATTTGAGCAATTCTGGCTTCGTTCTTGCATCACATCTCAGGGGGGATTCGGGATCTGATCTTCCTCGAAGTCGGATGGTCTTGCGACTTGGTCGCTCGTTTTCGGAAGAACTTAGAATTCTCGGATAGCCTTCGCAGCCAGGGGTTGACACAGAGTCGCTGCACGGCAGAAGTCGGCGCCTACATCATCTGGGCGCTGCCTAACGACGACGTGCTGCACATTTCAGTACTGGTACAGTATTTTGCGGCTCCAGCATTGCAGGACCTTATCAATTTTATACTGAATCCCTCAGCTGCACGCGCACTCGCTTTGCTACAAGTCCACCTTGCTTGTTTCTCCTTGTGATCCCATTTGAGCTCTCACTACTAATTGCGGTACTGCTATGTAGATAGAAGATTAATATTTGATTCATTAGTAGCTCCAGTCATTATCGTCAATCTATTGCATCACAGAGAGTAGGAGCCCCTTGTTCTTGAGCCAGCTCTTATTATCATAATATTTCAGTATACCCTATCCTTTAACCTACTGTTTGTGTCGATAATCATGAACATTTGGGTTGTAATGTATAATAAATCTCACTGTAATATTTAATCGGCATATCATTTCGTAGATATATGCAGAATCCCATTTAATGTTGTTTATTATGATAACGTTCTCTCTTTTTTCTCAGTAGATTTTTTATTAAATTATTGTGAGTGTGCACTCCTTATTTTACCAACTAGCAGGGTCCACCATCATTTTCTTCCGTTACCGTTGCGCACATAATCAATTAGGTGGTATGTAAGGAGGGGGTCGAGTGCATGTCCAGTTCTCATGCAAAATTCGTTTGAATTAAAGAGGTACAAACTTTTCTCCACCCCGGCACCTTGCATAATTTTATACACAATATCTTATATTTCAAACTAAAATCTATCAAAAGGAATTTCTTAGTTTTCATTGTTACAGTCGGTGTGTACTAGCTCTGATTGTACAGTTAAAATTACTTTTCTTTTTTTTAGAAATATTGGAAATTACAAAATATTTGGACGTTTAAAATTTCTCTAATTAATAATTAAGGAATCTAAACCTTCAACACAGAACACTAAAAGAGGAATTAGAAGTGAAAGAACGTAAGATAATGAGGAAAATTCTAGGACCAAGAACTAAAGATGGGGTACATTATCCAAAACCCAATGCAGAAATATATAAAAATATCTCCAAAATAACAGACACAATGCGCATGAGAAGAATCCAATTCATGGGGCACTTAGAAAGAATGGACTCAAACAGGTTAACGTACAAAATCCATACATTTTTAAAGAACAAAACTACAAGACCGAACTGGTACAAACAGACGGAAAAAGACCTGAGAGAATTAAGGTCTCCAAATCTACATGATAGAAATGAAATCAGAAAAATCACAAACACACGGGGTTTTGAGGAAGAAGAGAGAAAAACTAACCGACATAGATGGTCTACGCAACGAAAGCTAGCCCATTCGTTGTTTATGAAGGAATACTGGGCGAAAAGGAAGGCCAACAAATGTTGATTACGCGTGGTCCTAAGTGATCCATCCGCGAAGAAGAAGAAGAAGAATTAAGGAATCTAGTACTGTTTACTACGTTTATTCCTGGATTCATTTATAAAATAATAATCTAAAGAAATAGAAATTCATTTGTCAAGAAAAATTGTAAACCCTTTGGAATATTGTTATTACCGTAGAGGGAAGTAGTAGTAAGCATGCCTCTGATGTGTTCGGACGTATTTTTGTTGTTTGGACGAACGTCATTTCGGCTTTGTTAATGTGAAAATTCAAAAGACAGTGTGATGCAGTAAAATGTGACTGAATAAATCATCGTAGAAACAAAAGTTCTGCAAAGACATTCTTGAAAATTATTTAGGTCAATTGAACCACGAGAACCTAAAATGCGAGAATTTCAGCTTCGAGAATCATACTCCTAGACATGAAGACCTGGAGCCAAACGTGGGAGCCAAACGTGCGAGGAAAGATAAGTAAAAAGTTTCTTGTAAATCTTATTCCTATCGAATCTTATGAAAACACTTCACCGCCGTAGACAGTGGCGACAGCAATGAAGGCAAAGGTAGATTACAACGTCTACTTGTCATTTTGCTTCTACTGCAGTCCTCCTCGAGTCTGGATGTTATCGTCACATGTATGACTCGTCCACTACGCACCGTTTAAAAAGGGCCCCATGTCCGATTGCAGCGCCACTGCAGGGTCTGAGTGCATGCGCACTGGCAGCCAACTTGCATATCAGATCCCATTGTAGCTACTTTCAAAATTTCTGTTTGTGCCTTAGTTCCTTCTGAATGCGCTGTTTTCAATATTTCTGAGTGTATACATCCGGACGAGGCTGATGCTTGGCTGACAGAGCTGACTTCGTCGGTCCTGGAAGTGACGCTTCCTCGAGCGTGGGTCGCGGCGTGTGATCCGCGGGGTCGCGTGCAAAGGTCGCGCGCGGGCTGCGCGGCGCTCCCTCACACGTCGGCGACGGCGACGGCGACGCATGCCCCTGACAGCGACACGTGGCCTGCCCGGCCACCGTAATTAACGGCCGGCGCCGGTCGGGCCGGGGCCGCGCCGCAGCGCCGCGCTGACAGCCGCCGCAGAGCTGACCCTGCCGCGCGCTACCTGTCCCCGCTGACACCCACGCCGCTGACAGTGTTCACTCTGACACGGTTTTGTTACTCAGGTCTTACGCGAATCGGAAATAATACAGATATCCAGAAAAAAAGACACACTCTCTCTCTCTCTCTCTCTCTCTCTCTCTCTCTCCCTCGCCACATAGTGATGCCGGCCATGCTCTTTGAAGGGTGGGGTGGAGGCGTTGGGAATCGTGAGGTGCCGTGAATAATTTAAACCAGGATATTAGTACAAAATTTTTACTAACTCATCTTCCACAAAATGTTACTCAGATCTTACGCGAATCGGAAATGATAGAGATGTCCAGAAAAAAAAGACTCTCTCTCTCTCTCTCCCTCTCTCCACTTAGTGATGACGGCCATGCTGTTTGAAGGGTAGGGTTGTGGGCGTTGGGAATGAAAAGGTGCCTTGAATAATTTAAACCAAGATATTAGTACAAAATTTTTATTAACTTGTCTTCTACAAAATGACATATATAATTTTTTTCAGATACATTTCCACGTTTCATCGTAAAAAAGCATTACTCAAACCAAAAGTCTTAGCTCGGTGAGCCGTGGCGGCTTCAGTGAGGGTGAGCGAGCGATCCTACTCGCGCCACTTGTGAGCGTGTTCCAGCGGTTCTGGCCCTCGTGTTATCTTCTCTGCTTGGTTATGTGTTCCCCCTGTGGCTATGGGGGCCCGCTTTTTCCTGCAGTGTTGACCGAGTTTAGCGGGCAAGGAGCGCCTCTCGTCGCTTGAAACCTGGTTACCAAATGCATCAGTCAATTGTGGTGTGCTAAATGTGCCGAGATGTATCGCACAACTTGTTAGCAGCTGCGAGCAGGAGGGCAGTATTATCCGGCGCTTGCCTTCAGTGCTTTAGATATAGGCTTCTTTGGAATTTATTTGAAATTATGTACGAAGACTGTTTAGTAAGTACTGTGCTTGAAGACTTATTTCTGCCCCGGTGTGAGCTGGACAGGAATCCGGTTCCCTTAAGCCTTTCAGAGTCCCCTTTTGGTGAGGTGTATGTCAAGCTGGAGTTTTCTGTAAGCACCAAGCTAGTATTTTACAATTTTTAATCTGGTAGTTTAAATCGTTGTTTGTATCATTGAGTATTTGATACAACAACCCTTCCTGGGGCGAGTTGTTGGATCTGGCCTGTAACTAAAGTAGTGTGCTGTCAGCCTTGGTACGCACGTGTGGCTCATGTGTGTGTGCGTGTTTGTATTTGCACACTCTCTTACTCGGTGTTGAGGAGCCCTTCGGATTATTGGTGTATTGCGTATTCAAATTACAGTGTCTATTAATCCCTAAGAGGCCCCTGTAAAGGTATGCATTTACTTATTTAAACTTGGTTGCATTATTATTTAATTATTTTTAAATGACTTTGTATATTGTTTATTTTTATTTCTATGAAGGTTAACTTGCAATCTTAATGAGCGGGGCGCTCCTATACTGAAGTTTTAATAGTTGGTTTCCTTGAAAATAATCTTTAAATTTCCATTGCTGTATGTTAATTTCTGTCAAACGTGTGTGCTGTTTGTTGTTTGGTATATGTTGGCAGCCTTGTATCAGTAGCCGCTCCTATACTAAATTTTAATAGTTGGCTTCCTTGAAAATAAACCTTAACTGGCTTTTCAAGCACTGCCGTATAATTTCTAACAAACTTGTTTGTTGTTTGGTATATGTTGGCAGCTTGGTATTGGCGGCGATTGCCACGATGTTGTTCTGCTGGTCCGGAGCAGGGACGCGCTTTCCTTCTACTCCGGCGACTTTCCCGTCATCGCACGAGGCCTAGGTGTTGGCGCGTCATACGCGCTGCTGCGGGTCTCCCGTTCCAGCCTCAAGTTGAGCAGTTTTTTATGTCATTCTTCTGGTATCGCACCGCAGCAGTGGCGTCACCGAATTAGAAAGTAATTTACTCAGTGTTTCTGTTATTGTTAGGTCCTTGTGGGCGTGTGACGAAAGCCTTCGGGCAAACTGAGCACTGAGTGGTACTTACTGGAATTAAGGAAAACGTGGAAGGGAGGACCCACCAATATAACTTTCTTTTCACACAACCTGTTTGTTTAACAATATATAAACTGTGTTTTACAGATAATCAAAGCATTGAAACATAAAATTTTCTTTAACAAAATGAACAAATTTGCAAAAATTCTATTGACCTTAAACCTGAAGTTGAATAAGCTTTTAATCTTTGCAAAATAAGTCTGAAATGCTGTATTGCAAAACAGCAAACAATATGACAATGAACACGGCCGGACCTCCAGCTCGCCCGTTATCGGGTGAAACAGCAGTGTTTACTACCGCGCTGGACGCAGTCTATCTTATTAAATGCCCTTTTGGAACACATGAAACTGTATAAGCACCATTGATGAGGGGAGTGCTTCAACTACTCAAAACAGATGACTTAACTTTTAATTTGAAAGCTGTATGTCGAAAGGTTCGGGGTTAAAATGTGCAACTGTGCTTAAAGGTTAAACAGTTTAGCAAATAATATGACAATGATAAGGCTTACTTAAACGCAACCAACCTCTTAATTGCAATCGGCAACCAAGATGACTGGGTCCCAACCCGTCCCTTCTGACAATTTTATTTTGACTAAAGCTCAGAATGGTTCAAATGGCTCTTAGCACTTTGAGACTTAACATCTTAGGTCATCAGTCCCCTAGAAGTAGAATTACTTAAACCTAACTAACCTAAGGACAGCACACATCCATGCCCGAGGCAGGTTTCGAACCTGCGACCTTAGCAGCAGCGCGGTTCCAGACTGAAGCGCCTAGAACCTCTCGGCCACAAGCGCCGGCTTTGACTAAAGCCCTGGTGACAGTTGGCTGCTAATATTTTCAAAGTTCAACCGATTGTCAGTTATTAAGACTGCTCTGAAGGAGCGTCTTAAAACATTACTTGTGAACACTTATTACAAGAGAACTCAATCGGCGAAACCACAAGATCCAGCTAAAATACACCAATTATGACCCAATCTTTCAAACATGGAGACGAACAGCTTAGTACAACAGGTTGTTCAAATTATAATTAATGTCTGAGGAATGCAATTACAATCAAAGAATTGAACCGGTTAACAGCTAAATCTAACCACAAGGTTCCTCTTTTGGCTAATGGCAACCTGTGCCTTAGTACAATTTTTCCGGCTGTATTTACGACCAGGAGTTGTTTAATTATAACATTAATGACAGGGTACAACCAGAAAGGGAGGGCAATATAATAGCGGGACAAATTTTCAAACGACAACTAGTGACTTAGTACAATACTACTGCCTATAGTTACGACTAAAGAGCCGACCGGGTAAAATTCTGAGAGTCGGATACAAACCAGAATATAATAAGGGGGGGACGTAGACAATGAAACAAACCAACACGAGGATTACAGAACGTCAATCCCCTTTATCAGCAAGCAGTTTCATGGATCCACGGTGCGAAAGAGCGGTTGCCGAGTGGTACTGATGAAAGCCAGGTAGAAGAGGGCAGCCAGGCCAGGAGCGGTCGTCCGACACGAATGTTGAACCAACAGACAGGATGTCGGTCTACTGCTTGTAGTCGACAATGACCCCCGTAAAGTACTGCGTTATCTTCGCTCTGCGCAGGCCCTCCTTGCGCAGCTCATGGCTTTTGCCGCTCAGACCTCGTTGCCACCACTTGCCGCGACGCTACCGCCAATCCCCAAACTTCGTGCTTCCCTCTTGGGCCAGCGACCCATACATACAGAGTGTAACGTTGATGCATTAATTTGTTCTGAAAGCGGTGCTGTATTCAAGATAATAAAAGCGGGTTAAAAGCTGTGAGCTATCTGGGGAAGTTATCCTTGCATTACTGAGAAACTGTTTCACCAGGTATCTACTTGCTGTTCGAGTGCATGAATCGCTTGACTGTTGTCCGCTACTGTGTTGCTAACGGACGCGGGACAATGCGTTTCCGCCTCCTGGACCCTGGAGAGTACCTGCTCGTGTTCCCTTTGGCATTCTTCTCTCAGCGCTTGGAAATTCGTAAGTAGCTGATCCTCGCTCTCTTTCGATTTCACATCGCGACTCCGCTTGCCCCGTTCTAAGGCTTGCAGACGATCATCGATTTGTTCAAATGTACGGCCTAATTCCTTCATAATATCACTTTTTATTTCACTTGCCAGATTGTTTATTCTTTGTGAATTCTTTGTGAGATATCATCGGACACTCTCTGCATCGACTTGTCGACTTTATTTGTCTGCTGGATTAGTTTTTCGTCTATTTGTTCACCTAGCTCGCGGATCGATTTTTCAGATTTCGGCGTCATTTGTTCGCCTAGCTCAGGGATCGATTTTTCAGATTTCTCTGCTTTTTCTTTATTTTGTTGCAATAAGGCTTTCATGAGATCTGCCAAATCAATTTGGTTAGTTGGAGGCAAATTAATTTCTGGCTCTGATGTGAGCCCATTCGTCCTCTTTTGCATTTCCTCTGAAGTATGCCCCATTGCATTTTCGGAACCGTCCAACACGTTAATATTCGAAATCAAATTATCCGCTTGATCCACGTTGCTTAAGTTGTTGGGCCGCCTACTTTTAGCTTGGTTACGTGTCTGCGTTAGTTCAATTTATATTCGGTATGCAACACACTAATCACAATAAATGTATCCCCCAAAAATTCCGACAGTTACACAAAAGGTACCCAACCTAGTACGCACTTTTTCACATGCAAAACAAATTTATATCTCTGATCGAAGTCAGTGCAATTTACAAGCGAGAAATAGAATACACACATATAAAACACACAAATATAGAAAACAAAACACAAAGAGAAACAACACAACGCCGCTCAACAACGCCGTGAATCTTTTGAAAGTGTGCTCAGAAACAACGCAGAAGGTGTTTGAGCGCTGCAGGGGAAAAAAATTAAGATTATACAACGATCGCAATCTAACGTTTCAGAGATTACAGCGTCTAGCGGAATCACAGAACAGGGTCGCCATGTGTAATGTTTATGCATTAATTTGTTCTCAAAGCGGTGCTGTATTCAAGATAAAAAAAAGTGGGTTAAAACCTATGAGCTATCTGGGGAAGTTATCCTTGCATTACTGAGCAACTGTTTCACCAGATATCCAGTCCAGTTTACCAAATTGTCAACCAGACTAACATTAATTATAATCTTTTAATAGTCATCTTACGACAACCAGTTATATATACAGGGTGTTTCAAAAATGACCGGTATATTTGAAACGGCAATAAAAACTAAACGAGCAGCGATAGAAATACACCATTTGTTGCAATATGCTTGGGACAACAGTACATTTTCAGGCAGACAAACTTTCGAAATTACAGTAGTTACAATTTTCAACAACAGATGGCGCTGTGGTCTGGGAAACTCTATAGTACGATATTTTCCACATATCCACCATGCGTAGCAATAATATGGCTTAGTCTCTGAATGAAATTACCCGAAACCTTTGACAACGTGTCTGGCGGAATGGCTTCACATGCAGATGAGATGTACTGCTTCAGCTGTTCAATTGTTTCTGGATTCTGGCGGTACACCTGGTCTTTCAAGTGTCCCCACAGAAAGAAGTCACAGGGGTTCATGTCTGGCGAATAGGGAGGCCAATCCACGCCGCCTCCTGTATGTTTCGGATAGCCCAAAGCAATCACACGATCATCGAAATATTCATTCAGGAAATTAAAGACGTCGGCCGTGCGATGTGGCCGGGCACCATCTTGCATAAACCACGAGGTGTTCGCAGTGTCGTCTAAGGCAGTTTGTACCGCCACAAATTCACGAAGAATGTCCAGATAGCGTGATGCAGTAATCGTTTCGGATCTGAAAAAGCGGCCAATGATTCCTTTGGAAGAAATGGCGGCCCAAACCAGTACTTTTTGAGGATGCAGGGACGATGGGACTGCAACATGGGGCTTTTCGGTTCCCCATATGCGCCAGTTCTGTTTATTGACGAAGCCGTCCAGGTAAAAATAAGCTTCGTCAGTAAACCAAATGCTGCCCACATGCATATCGCTGTCATCAATCCTGTGCACTATATCGTTAGCGAATGTCTCTCATGCAGCAATGGTAGCGGCGCTGAGGGGTTGCCGCGTTTGAATTTTGTATGGATAGAGGTGTAAACTCTGGCGCATGAGACGATACATGGACGTTGGCGTCATTTGGACCGCAGCTGCAACACGGCGAACGGAAACCTGAGGCCGCTGTTGGATCGCCTGCTGCACTAGCTGTGCGTTGCCCTCTGTGGTTGCCGTACGCAGTCGCCCTACCTTTCCAGCACGTTCATCCGTCACGTTCCCAGTCCGTTGAAATTTTTCAAACAGATCCTTTATTGTATCGCTTTTCGGTCCTTTGGTTACATTAAACCTCCGTTGAAAACTTCGTCTTGTTGCAACAACACTGTGTTCTAGGCGGTGGAATTCCAACACCAGAAAAATCCTCTGTTCTAAGGAATAAACCATGTTGTCTACAGCACACTTGCACGTTGTGAACAGCACACGCTTACAGCAGAAAGACGACGTACAGAATGGCGCACCCACAGACTGCGTTGTCTTCTATATCTTTCACATCACTTGCAGCGCCATCTGTTGTTGAAAATTGTAACTACTGTAATTTCGAAAGTTTGTCTGCCTGAAAATGTACTGTTGTCCCAAGCATATTGCAACAAACGGTGTATTTCTATCGCTGCTCTTTTAGTTTTTATTGCCGTTTCAAATATACTGGTCATTTTTGAAACACCCTGTATATATATATATATATATATATATATATATATATATATATATATATATAATTTAAATAAAAAGAAATAAATCAGTTTATATTTAGACATTTATTTTAATATTGATCAATGTGCCGTTAAAATTTCAGCATATTAAACTTGATTCATAACTAGACTGGTGCCTTATTTAGGATTGTGAAAATGTGAGTTTGTAATCTTATGGAACACATCAAATATGGAGCCAAGATTGAGAGACTGCATACAACACTGCATTCATAAAATAACACACGAAGAACGTTGAAACATATGCAAGAGGAAATTAACCACAACCAACCGATTCAATTTTCACCCAAAGAAGCTACGTTCATAGCGCAATCCTGTCCGTCACGAAATTACCACACACTGGTATACTAAATCGATACTAACTCTGTGTTAAATCTTCCCGAAAAGAATAGCTGAGGGCTACTTTGATGCTTACACCACATGCTTCACGTGGTCAACTTGGTTTACACAAAGAGTGTAATTCCACGATAATTTTGATAGTTAAAATAAATTACATCGAAACGCAATTTACAAAAGAAAAACCTCGAACTGGTTACTATCGTCTTACTACTAACCTGATGGGTCAAACAATTGTGTAAGCACGTGGTACTGGTCTCACAAAGTACACCCCACATGGGTTGAACATAAAGAAAAGTTGCTATATTGAAAAATACTGTCAAGACGAGACGTTATAATCTCACGCACATTCGCATTTAAGATTGATGATCTTAGTTAGAGTTACGGATCATCCACACTTGGTTCCACTTTACTCACAAACTAGTGACTGAGCAACTACTGGAGGATATTCTGAACTTCACACTCGAATTACACTGCGTTGCAATTTAAGGTAACATTAGATATTTCAGATCTAAACCTGAAATAAAGGTGATTAAATTTTCAGTTAGGCTGAACTTAAGAAATCCATTGTCCTACCGACTTAGCAGAGACGCGCTGAGTCGGAGATCTTACCACTTCAGACGCTCGCCGCGGAACAGACTGCTGTGGGCCTCTACCAAGTGTGCTTCCAGATACAGAACGGAAGTGACCAGAGAGGCACTTTCCTATACCAACAAGACAAGGGACGGACAGGACCATACTAAGCATAGAAACCTCTTTGCTTTTAGAAAGCGTAGCTACCTGTTCCGACGTTGGTTCTACTGTTCTCTAGCAGACAGGCTTGTCTGCTACCATCAAACATGCAACTAGAAATACATTTGCTCATTCATCCTTTCACACAGAAGGGAAGGGGGATGACAGTATCTTATCATATACAGTATATAAAAGAAAGCGGATGTAGGTTCCGTATGAGACTGTGTGACATGAATTACACATAAACTCTGTTTTAAAGTGTAGTAGTGTGACAGATCGTTCTTGATTATGTGTAAAAGTAACACGTTCCACTGCTCGGTCTCCTTCCAGATAGTCAGAAACACCAAAGAAAATTTAGAAGTGGAATGTATGCCGTAAATGACAACAGTTTTAAAAAATTAACATGAAAGGAATCCAACAGAGACCTTTCAAGGGTGTTGCAAAAATGTGTGTGAAATCTTATGGGACTTAATTGCTAAGGTCATCAGTCCCGAATCTTACACACTACTTAACCTAAATTATACTAAGGACAAACACACACACCCATGCCCGAGGGAGGACTCGAACCTCCGCCGGGTCCATTCGCACAGTCCATGACTGCAGTGCCTAAGACCGCTCGGCTAATCCCGCGTGGGAGAGTGTTTCACTAAATGTGTTTGCCTCTGTAAGTTACCAAGTAATAGGCGACGGAAAATTTATTGCGGTAGGTCACCATAAGAAACGTTACACTGTCTGCGGAGCTATGAACATCGTTTATTGTGTTATTATCCAAAGAGCTACAATTTTTTAAATGGAACAATAGTTGTTTCTATCATGCACTGGAATCAGGGACTCAATATACCACAGTTAGTGACATCGGATGAAGATGGCATACACGAACAACGAGTATGCTGACATGTTGCTGATGCTCGGAGAGTGCCGACACGATGCCGCTGAAGTAGCCATGGCGTACGTCGTGAGATGTCCTAGGCGAAGAGCTCCGGCAGCCATTACGTTTTTATGTGCCGAACAACGACTTCGGCAAACAGGCAGCTTGGTAATGCACCACAGTAACAGACGAAGAACTGCAAGAAGTGAGGAGACGGAGGTGTTTGTATTAGCTGCAGTACACCATGATCCTCAGGTCAGGTTACGGGCCGTTGCTGCAGTCGCTGGTGTCAGTCTCACATCTGTGTGGCGTATAGTACACGGCCACAGGTTTCACCCGTAGCTGCATGGGAACGATTTCCGTGCGGGAGTTACATTCTGTGAATGGGCCATGCGTACTTTTACAAGGTGTTACGTTCTCTGATGAGTTCACGTTCACAAATTATGGTGCAGTGAATCGCCATAACGTGCGCTATTGGACGCAGACAATCCTTTGTGGGTACGACCTTGCGACCGTCAACGAAGATTGTTTATTAATGTATGGTGTGGCATCCTTGGGGATGAAATCATCGGTCCACACTGCTTCCCAGGTACACTGTCAGGTGAGTTACATCGCGCGTTTATAATCGACAGTTTGGATGGTCTCCTTGAACATGTGTGTCTACACACGAGAGTCCATATGTGGATGCAACACGATTATCACCAAGTCCATTCTGCGCGTGCTGTGGTGGAAGAACTAAACAACAGGTTGGCAGGAAGGTGGTTGGGGCGCCATGGTCCTCATTCATGGCCCGCAAAATGGTTCAAATGCCTCTGAGCACTATGGGACTTAACAGCTGTTGTCATCAGTCCCCTAGAACTTAGAACTACTTAAACCTAACCAACCTAAGGACATCACACACATCCATGCCCGAGGCAGGATTCGAACCTGCGACCGTAGCAGTCGCGCGGTTCCGGACTGCGCGCCTAGAACCGCAAGACCACCGCGGCCGGCCATGGCTCGCAAGATCGCCCGATTTAACACCATTAGATTTCTTTTTGTGGGGATATCTAAAGGAGCGAGTTTATGGCACTGAGCCCACATACTCAGATGATCTAAAGCGGCGAGTCGAGGACGCATGTTGCTCCGTGACACCGGTGATATTACATCTCGTCCTCAGATCCTTTAGAAGGCACATAGCATTGTGCATTCTGGAACATGGACACACATTTTAACATCTCATTTAAATGAACTTTCCACCGCCAGAACATCCAGCACCCACCACACAGCCACGTACAATGTACAGCGTGTGGTATCTGCCCCTGAAACTTTGAAGCGTTATAGCTCCCAAAATAAAAGTGATAGGAATGTACTTCAAATTGATGTATAGACAGCTGGTGTTACTGATTCCAGTGCTTCATAGAAGCAACTATTGTTCCATTTAAAAAATCGTTTCTTGTTGCTGTAACTCATTTGATAATAACACAATAAACGATGATCGTAGCTCCGCAGGCAGTGTAACCTCTCTTATGGTGACCTGCCGCAATAAATATTTCCGTCACCTATTACTCCGTACCTTACGGAGGCAAACACATTTAGCAAAACACCCTGTCTATACCGGTAAGCAAAGACCTTCTAAGGACACAACTCTCCCTCATAGATATTGGCAATGGGGCCACATATAGGGTGAGTCACCTAACGTTACCGCTGGATATATTTCGTAAACCACGTCAAATACTGACGAACCGATTCCACAGACCGAACGTGAGGAGAGAGGCTAGTGTAATTGTTTAATACAAACCATACAAAAATGCACGGAAATATTTTTTTCAACACAAACCTACGTTTTTTTTAAATGGAACCACGTTAGTTTTGTTAGCACATCTGAACATATAAACAAATACGTAATCAGTGCCGTTTGTTGCATTGTAAAATGTTAATTACACCCGGAGATATTGTAACCTAAAGTTGACGCTTGAAACCTCCGACGTTCAGTTGCGTGTTGTAACAAACACGGGCCACGGTCGGCGAGCAGCATCTGCAGGGACATGTTTACGGTGACGACCGTGTTTAAGAGTGTGGCTGTAGTGCACTGTTGTGGTTTGGTCTAGCCGTCGCGGTGTCCGCATGTAGCGCTTGCTGCTATTGTTATTCTGCATTCGCCTCCGCACGCAGACCAACTGTAGTGCACCGTGTTACCAGACGTCTGTGATAGTGTAGTGTTGTAGGAACTGTGACCATGGTGTATTCGAACTCTGAAAAGTCGGAGATGATACTCATCTATGGCGAGTGTCGACGAAATGCAGCTGAAGCCTGCAGGGTGTATGCAGAACGGTACACGGACAGAGAGCACATTGCGAAACATCTACCGCCAACTGTATGCAACAGGTATGATCGTAGCACGCAAACGGGTCCGTAACAGGCCCGTCACAGGAGAAGCGGGTGCAGTTGGTGTGTTAGCTGCTGTTGCCATGAACCCACACATGAGTACACGGGACATTGCGAGAGCCGGTGGACTGAGTCAAAGTAGTGTCATGCGCATACTGCATCGTCACCGCTTTCACCCGTTTCATGTGTCGCTACATCAGCAATTACATGGTGATGACTTTAATCATCGAGTGCAATTCTGTCAATGGGCATTAACAGAGAATGCGTTGCAGTTCTACCTGTTTACCGATGAAGCGGGTTTCACAAACCACGGGGCAGTGAATCTACGGAACATGCATTACAGGTCCGTGGACAATCCTCGCTGGCTCAGACAGGTAGAGCGACAGCGACCGTGGATTGTAAATGTATGGTGCGGAATCATTGGCGACCATCTCATTGGTCCTCACTTCATTGCAGGGGCCCAAACAGCTGCAACATACATTGCGTTTCTACAGAATGATCTGCCAACGTTGCTCGAAAGTGTCCCACTGGAAACGCGTCGACGTATGTGGTATCAGCATGATGGTGCACCTGCACATTCCGCAATTAACACTAGGCTGACCCTTGACAGGACGTTCGACGGGCGTTTCATAGGACGTAGAGGACGCATAAATTGGCCAGCCCGTTCTCCTGATCTTACACCTCTGAACTTCTTTCTGTAGGGTACGTTAAAGGAGAATGTGTACCGTGATGTGCCTACAACCCCAGAGGATATGAAACAACGTATTGTGACAGCCTACGGTGACATTACACCAGATGTACTGCGGCGAGTACGACATTCATTACGCCAGTGATTGCAATTGTGTGCAGCAAATGATTGCCACCACATTGAACATCTATTGGCCTGACATGTCGGGACCACACTCTATTCCAATACGTAATTCAAAACGGAAACCACGTGTGTACGTGTACCTCTCCCCTCATGGTAATGTACATGTGCGTCAGTGAAAAAGACCAATAAAAAGGTGTTAGCATGTGGACGTAATGTGCTGTTCCAGTCTCTTCTGTACCTAAGGTCCATCACCGTTGCCTTTGGATACCTACGTAATTCGGTGCTCTCCGATACACACGATCGAACAGCGGAAGAGTGGTACTCAAGCGTCAAATTTAGGTTGCAATATCTCCTGATGTAACTAACATTTTACAATGCAACAAACGGCACTGATTACGTATTTGTTTATATGTTCAGATGTGCTAACAAACCTAACGGGGTTCCATTTAAAAAAACGTAGGTTTGTGTTAAAAAACATACTTCCGTGCATTTTTTTGTGGTTTGTATTAACCAATTACACTAGCCCCTCTCCTCACGTTCGGTCTGTGGAATCGATTCGTCAGTATTTGATGTGGCTTACGAAATATATCCAGCGGTAATGTTAGGTGACTCACCATATATATATATAAAGATGGTGCCTGTTCTCTCGGACAGCCGAGAGAACAGACACCATCGGTGACCGTGCAACTCGTTAGAATGAAATTACAATTAAATCAATACAATGAATTGATTACCCTTAGCTGTATCCAGGCGTTGATATACGTCAACAGGAACAATTGAAAATGTGTGCCCCGACCATGACTAGAACTCACGATCTCCTGCTTACATGGTAGACGCTCTATCCTTTTTTTTCTTTTTTTTATTGTTGGGTTTGGTCGTTGCGGACGTCACATGACATCCGGTAAGTTCGTTTTGTTGATCCTCCCACTCAGTTTTCTTTTATTACAGAGGCCAACCAGCTCTCTGACCGAACACGCTGAGTTACCCTGCCGGCAGCCATCTGAGCCACCGAGGACACAGAACATAACATAATGCGACTACAGGGATTTGTCTCTTGCACGCCTCCCGTGAGACCCACATTTCCAACTTATTGTCCCATACTACACTCCTGGAAATTAAAATAAGAACACCGTGAATTCATTGTCCCAGGAAGGGGAAACTTTATTGACACATTCCTGGGGTCAGATACATCACATGATCACACTGACAGAACCACAGGCACATAGACACAGGCAACAGAGCATGCACAATGTCGGCACTAGTACAGTGTATATCCACCTTTCGCAGCAATGCAGGCTGCTATTCTCCCATGGAGACGATCGTAGAGATGCTGGATGTAGTCCTGTGGAACGGCTTGCCATGCCATTTCCACCTGGCGCCTCAGTTGGACCAGCGTTCGTGCCGGACGTGCAGACCGCGTGAGACGACGCTTCATCCAGTCCCAAACATGCTCAATGGGGGACAGATCCGGAGATCTTGCTGGCCAGGGTAGTTGACTTACACCTTCTAGAGCACGTTGGGCGGCACGGGATACATGCGGACGTGCATTGTCCTGTTGGAACAGCAAGTTCCCTTGCCGGTCTAGGAATGGTAGAACGATGGGTTCGATGACGGTTTGGATGTACCGTGCACTATTCAGTGTCCCCTCGACGATCACCAGTGGTGTACGGCCAGTGTAGGAGATCGCTCCCCACACCATGATGCCGGGTGTTGGCCCTGTGTGCCTCGGTCGTATGCAGTCCTGATTGTGGCGCTCACCTGCACGGCGCCAAACACGCATACGACCATCATTGGCACCAAGGCAGAAGCGACTCTCATCGCTGAAGACGACACGTCTCCATTCGTCCCTCCATTCACGCCTGTCGCGACACCACTGGAGGCGGGCTGCACGATGTTGGGGCGTGAGCGGAAGACGGCCTAACGGTGTGCGGGACCGTAGCCCAGCTTCATGGAGACGGTTGCGAATGGTCCTCGCCGATACCCGAGGAGCAACAGTGTCCCTAATTTGCTGGGAAGAGGCGGTGCGGTCCCCTACGGCACTGCGTAGGATCCTACGGTCTTGGCGTGCATCCGTGCGTCGCTGCGGTCCGGTCCCAGGTCGACGGGCACGTGCACCTTCCGCCGACCACTGGCGACAACATCGATGTACTGTGGAGACCTCACGCCCCACGTGTTGAGCAATTCGGCGGTACGTCCACCCTGCCTCCCGCATGCCCACTATACGCCCTCGCTCAAAGTCCGTCAACTGCACATACGGTTCACGTCCACGCTGTCGCGGCATGCTACCAGTGTTAAAGACTGCGATGGAGCTCCGTATGCCACGGCAAACTGGCTGACACTGACGGCGGCGGTGCACAAATGCTGCGCAGCTAGCGCCATTCGACGGCCAACACCGCGGTTCCTGGTGTGTCCGCTGTGCCGTGTGTGTGATCATTGCTTGTACAGCCCTCTCGCAGTGTCCGGAGCAAGTATGGTGGGTCTGACACACCGGTGTCAATGTGTTCTTTTTTCCATTTCCAGGAGTGTATATTCGAAGTGCCCCTGCCCATTGCACTCATTAATCGCGGCTTGACGTATATCAACGCCTGGATGCAGCTAAGGGTATTCATTTCATTTTATTGATATAATTGTAATGCCATACAGAACAGCTTACTAATGCAATGGCGCCATGACTCATTAAGTTTCTTGATTTCTAAAAAAAAGTGTGTGCGGGACGGGGGGGGGGGGGGAAGGCGGTAGTAAATTGTCATTATCATTTTAATAGTGTTTTAGGGCCCAGCAGTTTATTTAAGTACTCAACTTCATTTTTGTGTAACAGGCTTGTCCTCAGTCAGTAAGGTACTACTGTTTGTTTCGGTTTTATACTCGTGGGTAGCATTTGGTCAGCTTGGTCACATCTTGTCTACATGAGAGCAGAATAGCCAGTGGAGACGCATTCATTCTAATGTCTTTTATTTAGCGATTGTTGAAATATTCAAGTCGCGCTGTGGGATTAGTCTACAATTTTGATGCTAGTCGCACGGACGGAGTGGCGCCGCTGATTATTTAATCAGTTAACTGTTTGTAATCGGGTTACCATTGTATTGGACAGATGACATGTTATTCGAGGGCTATTTGTGATTTTATGTATAATTCAAACGTCCTTAACTATTTGTATGTATTTGGAAAGAATCTTGGTAACTGTTAGATTATGACAGAATTGTTATTAAATAAAATATATTTTTGGAAATAATAAATGGTGCATCAAGCTGGTCCACTCATTCACGCGTTTTCCTTAAATTAATCCCGATCCTTGACCTGGGTCTCAATTCGTAGCCGCAGAGCGTGGTTGCGTTCCGTTTGGCAGGGAAGGGAGGGGGGTTAGAGTTGTCTACCCTTTGACGTCATTTGTCGTTCCTTTTTGTTACTGTACTAACACTTTTGTCATTCCTTGAATTATTATATTAACACTTTTGGTTGTTTTCATGGAGTCACCACCTATCATGGATTCCAGGGGCTTCCCCGGAATTTCGCATCTTAAGAGGGAGCATCTACAATATGAATTAAAGTTTGGTGACCTGCCTATAGAAAGCAGCGTCCCAGAACTGGTAGCCAGATTGCTCGCCGCAGTGGGCAGTCCGCTCTGCCTTGCTTCGGACACCGTTGAGCAGGTAGGTGCCTCTCTTCCTTTTATTGCAGCCACGTTAGATGACGTGCAACATAATGTGTCTTTCCTGGAGAGTAGCCAACCCACATTTAAGCAGTCTTGTACGAACCAGGCTCACCTAGCACATTACCAGAATCGCTCGATGGATATCAATCACACTGCAGTTAAGGATTCGGAGAAGCAAGGGATTGACCAGTTATTAACCGGGTAAGGGATCTGCAAGTTAGGGTGGATCATTGACCTTAGAGAGCGAGGGGGCGAAGGAAGTTTTAAGTCGTAATCAAGAGCAGCAAGTGCTGTGGCTGGCTGCTTATACGTTTTGACTCTCATTCTGATACCCTGCACAAACTGCAACACGTGATCCTCTCGTTGCTTTTTTCCCCATCAGTCTTCTGACCGGTTTGATGCGTCTCACGCCGAATTCGTCTCCTGCGCCAACCTCTTCATCTCAGAGTAGCACTTGTAACCTACGTCCTCAATTATTTGCTGGATGTATTCCAATCTCTTCCTTCCTCCACAGTTTTTGCCCTCTACAGCTCCCTCTAGTACCGTGAAAGTCATTCCCTGACGTATTAACAGATGTCCTATCATACTGTCTCCTTTGTCAGTGTTTTCCACATATTCCTTTCCTCTCCGATTCTGCGCATAAAATCCTAATTCCTTACCGCGTCAGTCCACCTAATTTTCATTATTCGTCTGTGGCACCATATCTCAAATGCTTCGATTCTCTTCCGTTCCGGTTTTCCCATAGTCCATGTTTCACTACTATATAATGCTGTACTCCAGACGTATATTCTCAGAAATTTCTTCCTCAAATGAAAGCCTATGTTTGGTACTAATTGACTTCTCTTGGTCAGCAATGCTCTTCTTGCCAATGCTAGTCTGCTTTTGATGTTGTCTTTGCTCCGTCCGTCATTGGTTATTTTGATGCCTAGGTAGCAGAATTCATCTACTTCGTGACCATTAATCCTGATTTTAAGTTTCTTGCTGTTCTCATTTCTGCTGCTTCTCATCAGTTTCGTCTTCCTTCGATTTACTCTCAGTCCATATTCTGTACTCGTTAGATTGTTCACACCGTTCAGCAGATCCTGTAATTATTCTTCGCTTTCACTCAGGATAGCAATGCCATCAGCGAATCGTATCATTCATATCCTTTCACCTTCAATTTTAATTCCGCTCCTGAACCTTTCGTTTATTCTCATCATTGCTTCCTCGATGTACACATTGAATATTAGGTGCGAAAGGCTACATCCTTGTCTTACACCCTTTTTAATACGAGCACTTCGTTCTTGGTCCTCCACTCTTATTATTCCCTCTTGGCTGTTGTACATATTGTATGTGACCCGTCTCTCCCTATAGCTTACCCCTACTTTTTTCAGAAATTCGAACATCTTGCACCATTTTACATTGTCGAACGCTTTTTCCAGGTCGACATATCCTATGAAAGTGACTTGATTTTTCTTTAGTCTTGCTTCCACTATTAACCACAACGTAAGAATTGCCTCTCTCGTGCCTTTACCTTTCCTAAAGCCAATCTGATCGTCATCTACTGCATCCTCAATTTCCGTTTCCATTCTTCTGTATATTATTCTTGTTAGAGACTTAGATGCATGAGCTGTTAAGCTGATTCTGCGGTAGTTCACGCACATGTCACTCTTGCTGTCATCGGAATTGTGTGGATGATGCTTTTCCGCAAGTCAGATGGTATGCTGCCAGACTCATACATTCTACACACCAACGTGAATAGTCGTTTTGTTGCCACTTCGACCAATGATCTGAGGAATTCCGGTGGAATGTTATCTATCCCTTCTGCCTTACTTGATCTGAATTCCTCTAAAACTCTCCTGAAATCTGATTCTAATACTGGATCCCCTACCTCTTCTAAAACGACTCCTGTTTTAACTTCTATCACATCAGACAAATATACCCCCTCACAGAGACTTTCAATGTATTCTTTCCACCTATTCGCTCTTTCCTCTGCATTTAGCAGTGGAATTCCCGTTGCACTCTTAATGTTACCACCCATGCTTTTAATGTCATGGAAGGTTGTTTTGACTTTCATGTATGCTGAATCTGTCCTTCCAATGATAATTTCTTTTCCTATTTTTTCACATTTATCATGAAGCCATTTCGTCTTAGCTTCTATGCACTTCCTATTTATTTCATTCCTCAGTGACTTCTATTTCTTTATTTCTGAGTTTCCCGAACATTTTTAACGTCCTTCTTTCATCGATTAGCTAAAGTATTTCTTCTGTTACCCATGGTTTCTTCGCATTTACCTTCTTTGTACCTATGTTTTCCTTTCCAACTTCTTTGATGACCATTTTTAGAGATTCCTCTTCTACAGTATCGCCTACTGAGCTATTCCGCATTGCCGTGTCTATAACCTTAAAGAACTTCAAGCGTATCTCGTCATTCCTTAGTACTTCCGTATACCACTTCTTTGCGTTTTGATTCTTGTCTGATTTCGCAATCTGTACCTGACCATGATGTAATCTAACTGAGATCTTCCCGTATTACCAGGCCTTTTTCAAGTATACCTCTTTCTCTTGTGATTCTTGAAGAGAGTACTCGCTATTACAAGCTGAAATTTATTACAGAACTCAATTAGTCTTTCTCCTCTCTCATTCCTTGTCCCAAGCCATTATTCTCCTGTAACCGTTTCTTCTACTCTTTGATCTACAACTAAATTCCAGTCCTCCATGATTATTAGATTTTCATCTCTCCTTACGTACTGTATTACCCTTTTAATGTCCTCGTATACTTTCTCTGCCTCTTCATCTTTAGCTTGCGATGTCGGCATGTCTATCTGAACTGTCGTACTCGGTATTGGTTTGCTGTCGGTTCTGATAAAACCAACCCCATCACTGAACTGTCCACAGTAAAACACTCTTTGCCTTATCTTTCTCTTCATAACGAATCCTACCGCTGTTGACATTACCCTATACTCATCTGACAGAAATCCTTGTCTTCTTTCCATTTCACTTCACTGACCCTTCCTATACCTAGATTGAGCTTTTGTATTTCCCTTTTCATATTTTCTAGTTTCCCTACCACGTTCGAGTTTCTGACATCCACTCTCCGACTCGTAGAATGTTATCCTTTCGTTGATTATTCAGTCTTCTTCTCATGGCAGCCTCCCCCTTGGCAATCCCCTTCCTGAGATCCGAATGGGGGACTGTTCCGAAATCTATTGCCGATGGACAGATCGCAATCACAATTTTTCAGTTACGGGCCGCATATCCTGTCGATACACATTACGTTTCTTTCTTGGAGGGTTTACATTCTGCATCCTCATGCCGTTAACCATTGCTGATTCTTCCGCCTAGGACGAGAGAGTGCCTGAACCTCTGTCCGCTCTTTCGGCCTCTTTGACAAGGCCGTTGGCAGAATGAGGGTGACTTCTTATGCTGATTATTAATGAAAATTTAAGGGGTGGGGGGTTTAGAACATGGGGCCGAAGACGTTTTGATGACTGATAAAAGACGCTACTCCCAGATCACGGGTGCTCTCCCTTGCTTTATCCGTTAACAAAAGGGACACCGAGTATCTTAGTCTCTGAAACTCTGAGCCATCAGGATTTCATAGGAGAGCTCAGGATTCGAATTATAGGCAGAAAATTGTCGGCGCGTATGCACAGTGAATTTGAGCAGAGCTATTATTGACGGGTGCAGACATCTTCCGAAACATTGAGGTATTATGTTGAACGAGTGCATATTGCCATGTCAGCACTCGATATGGGGGTTACCGAATCTGATAGCATCTCCAATATTTTAGAAGGCATGCGTCTATAGGATCGGAATTGCTAGAACTGCTAGAGTCAATTGAGGCACTGACCTCTTCTGACGAGCAGCGCGGGTCAAATGGAAGTCTACTGTCGACATCTTTTATTTCCATAGGTAACAAACCACGATCCAAATCTGACTGGAACGGTCACAAGAGTTGTTTCCCCTGCAGTGCGAATCACCATCTTGTGTGTGAGTGCCCTTTTGTGAGAAGCTCCAGGCTTAAGAGACGACGCCATGAGGTGGGAGATCGAACGTATCAGAGGAGGCTACCGTTTAGATGTACGCGTATTCGTGCTAATGAAAGAGCTTTCCTTCCCGTTTTGGACAGGAACCAGTTTGGGCGTTATTGGACTCTATCATTTCTGTCTCCTTACTTGATTATAAATGGTATCTGGGGTTTGGCTTCTTTTGTAATTGTCCCCCATGCGCTCGTCTTCCCAGAGACGTCGTGCGACCAATGTGCAAGTGTTACCTCTGGTTGGAGAGGTACATGGTAGTTTATCCGTTTGTAACTTCTCATGGCCTATGAGACTTCTAGTAGTTAACGACTTGGCAGTCGTCTTATTGCTCGGCTGCGATTTTATTCAGTGGACCGGGCTGCTCCTTAACTTCACGCTCGGTACCTTGTACCTTAAATTCGCTCCAGAGAAGATAGCCCTCTGCTCTTGTCGTGGTCCGAGCCTCACTAATTCTGTAAGTTGTGAAATCTGGGAGTTTATGGTTGGTCATATTCAGCAGGAACAGGCGAGACAGTTGCTGGACCTGTTGCGGGAGTTTCCGGAACTCTTGGCTGACAAACAGTGTGTTACTAATTTCATTCAACATAATATTCATCTAATTGACAATGTTCCAGTTCGGCGGGCCCCTTATCGTCTTTCGCAGCCTAAAATGAAAATTTTGAGGCAGAAGGTCAATGCTATGTTGTAGGATGGGGTTATTAGGCCTTCCACTTCAGTGTATGCTTCACCAGTATTCCTTGTCCGTAAAGGTCAGGGACAGGACTATAGGCCGGCAGTTGATTACAGGGTTTTAAACAAGGATCCCCTTGCTGATCTTCACAACTGTTTTACGTGGTTTCCTGGGGCTAGTGGCTCCACCATGCTCGACTTGAATCAAGCCTATTACCGTATTTCCTCCTCGAGGAGGATCTGGGTGAATGGGTGAAAGATGTCCCTTAGCTTTTACCTCCAGGAGACCGACCTGTACTAGGTACTCGGTGTACGAGTGTGAGCCCTTAGTCATTCTACTCTCCCTTGAAAAGTTCAAGCCGGCCGCTGGGGCCGCGCGGTTCTAGGCGCTTCAGCCTGCAACCGCTCGACCGCCACGGTCGGAGTTTCGAATCCTGCCTCGGGCATGTATGTGTGTGATGTCCTTAGGTTATTTATGTTATGTAGTTCTAAGTTCTAGGGGACTGATGACCTCAGATGTTGAGTCCCATAGTGCTCAGAGCCATTTGAACCATTTGAAAAGTTCAACTTTTATCTTGATTTAGAAACTGATGGTCTGGCGTTGACTTGGTTTCTGGCTAGGGCCAGGAAAACTGGTAGGATTGCGAGATGGGTTGTCCTCCAGTCAGCCTTCTGATTCAAGGTTCGCCTTAGTAAAGGCTCCGATAACCAGCTAGCAGACGCGATTAGTTGCAAGTTTGAAGAGGAGGAGCTGGGGGCCGAAGGTGAAGCTGGGGAGCCTCGTGATTTTGTGTGTGGTACGTTAGGCGAAGTACCGCAAGTCTTGGCAATATTAAGGCCAAGCACGATCAGGATCCCAGTTGAGTTAGTTCCTTCCACCTTTTATTATTTCCATAACTCTTTGGTGGGTGGTCATTTAGGCCTTTACAAAACCTTGGCGAAGGTGTGTGCTCTACTCACATGACCTTCGTTGTACTCGGATATTCGCCGTTAGTTTAATAAGTGTGAGTCTTCTAAGAAGGGTAAACCGAGTCAGAGTAACGTCCTATGGATCAACTCTGCATCGATTTCGCAGGACCCGTTCCCTGTACTAAGAGGGGCAATCGTTACGTCTTGGTTGTTGTCGATGCGTTCTCTCGGTTTTCTTCGCTGCTCCCTATTCGAGGGGTTAGAACCTCCATTACCATCCATCACCTAACCAATATCTTTTCGTGGTTTTCTCTCCCCTCCCCCGAGGCCTTTGTTAGTGATAAAGCTCTGGCGTTCGTCTCCAGGTAGTTTAGACAGTTCTGTTTCCACAATGCTGTTAGGCCTATTACCACCACGCCTTATTATTCTCAGGCGTCCCTTGTGGAGAGGGTCAATCGTAATTTTGACGGCCTTAATAATACGCCACGCTATGTCTCTGACAAAATGGGATGGCACCCTCCGATAGCTCAATTTCGCGTTCAGTTCTCACCATCATGAGGCATCCAAGGCTGTTCCTGTCCCTCTCTTGTTAGCATGTCCAGTTAATTCTCCCCTCTCCAACTTGTGTAACATTAATGACCTTTTACCCAACTCGATCACTCCAGCCCTTCTCAAGGAGAATTGGCAGAATATTGAATTGACTCACTACCACCAGGCAAGGTGCTACAGCTGTGGCAGACGATCCTTTTGGAGAAAGGTGGGAGATAAGGTTTTTGTTAGAAACTTCTTAAGGTAGCGCAGAGTAGTGCTGGTGTTTCAAGTTGGCGCCCCAGTTCGAGGGCCTGTGTTTGCTGTGAATGTTCTGTTGCCCCTTAATTTGCTACTCAAGGAGTTAGCCACTGGGAAGACCTTCTGAGTTCATATTAGCGAGGTGAAGCTTGTTAACTAATGTGCCTTTCCTTCATCTTAGCCAGGTGAAGCTTGTTAATTAATGTATCTTTCCTTATCGCCGGGGTGGATCTTTTGGTTTGAGTGGGGGAGTGTGATCCATGGTGGCTTCGGAGAGAGCGCTCGCTCGAACCTACTGCCGCCACTCGTGAGGGTGTTCCTTCGGTCCTGTCCCTCGTCGTATCATCCTTGGCTGGTTTTGTGTTCGCTCCGGGGCTGTGTGCCGGTGAGTGGTGTGTGGGACACGGAGCTGGACGGGTGCACCTGAGTACTCGGCGTCCTATTTGCAGTCGGGCCACCATTGTATTGAACAGTTGACTTGTTCTTCGAGTACTATTCGTAATTTTATCTATAATGTAAATGATCTTATGCACTGTGATTTTAATTACCTTCACTATTTGCATGTATTTGGCAAGAATCTTGGCAACTGTTAGCTGCTGAAATCACAGGTGGCGCCCCAGGATACAACAACTTAACGGGTGGGAGGAAGATGCAGGCTGAGTTTACCGAAGACCACAATATGTGATATTCCTCTATTTAATAAAATATACTTAAAACATCAGTAACATATAAGCCAATAGTAACTGACAAATAGATTTCAGGACTGCAAACCAAAAAGTCCGAACTATATATATCATGCCTCGCCAAACCCATGAACCATGGATCTTGCCGTTGGTGGGGAGGCTTGCGTGTCTCAGCGATACAGATAGCCGTACCGTAGGTGCAACCACAACAGAGGGGTATCTCTTGAGAGGCCAGACAAACGTGTGCTTCCTGAAGAGGGGCAGCAGCCTTTTCAGCTGTTGCAGAGGCAACCGTCTGGATGATTGACAGATCTGGCCTTGTAACACTAATCAAAACGGCCTTGCTGTGCTAGTACTGGCAACGGCTGAAAGCAAAGGGAAATTACAGCCGTAATTTTTCCCGAGGCATGCAACTTTAATTTATGGTAAAATGATGATGGCGTCCTCTTGGATAAAATATTCCGGAGGTAAAATAGTTCCCCATTCGGATGTCTGGGCGTGGACTACTCAGGAGGACGTGGTTATCAGGAGAAACAAAACTGGCGTTCTACGGATCAAAGGGTAGAATGTCAGATCCCTTAATCGGGCAGGTCGGTTAGAAAATTTAAGAAGAATAATGGATAGGTTAAAGTTAGATATAGAATGAATTATCAATTGATGACATAAAGTATGTATATGAGTCCGCGATCATTTTATTTTGAGCACTTTTGTTTTCACAAGTCCGTCTTGATCACATAGATTTCTTTCCACTTTATGACCGGTTTCGTCTTATCGCCATCTTCAGATCGTTAAAATATTTTGATATAAATCATCGTCAAGTTAAACATATGCGTCACGTACATTTTTAACTTGACGATGATTTATGTCAGAATATTTTAACGATTTGAATATGGCGATAATCCGAAACCGGTCAAAAAGTATAAACAAGTCTATGTGATCAAGACGGCCTTATGAAGATAATAGATGGAATTAGTGAAGTTCGGTGCAGGAGGAACAAGAATTCTGCTCAGGTGAATACAGGGTTACGAATACAAAGTCGAACGACTGTAATGCAGGAGTAGGTTCAATAATGAATAAAGAAATAGGAGCTACAAACAGCATAGTGAACGCATTATTGCAAACAAGGTAGACACGAAGCCCACATTTACCACTGTAGTACACGTTTATATGCCAGCTAGCTCTGGAGATGATGAAGGGACTGAAGAGATGTATGGTGCGATTAAAAAAAAATATTCAGATAGCTAAGGGAGATGAAAATTTAATAGTCATGGGAGACTGGAATTCGATAGTAGGAAAAGGAAGAGAAGAAAAGTAGTAGGTGAATATGGACTGGGAGTAAGGAATGAAAGACGAAGCTGCCCGGTAGAATTTCGCACAGAGCATAACTTAATCATAGCTAACACTTGTTTTAAGAATCATGAAAGAAGGCTGTATAGATGGAAGAGGCGTAAAGATACTGGAAGGTTTCGGATAGGTTATACAATGATAAGACAGAGATTTAGGAACAAGGTTTTAAATTGGAAGACATTTCCAGGGGCAGATGTGGACTCTGACCCGATTTATTGGTTGTGAAATGTAGATTAAACCCGAAGAAAAGGCAAATGGTAGGAATTTAAGGAGATGGGACCTGGATAAACTGAAAGAACCAGAGTCGTAGAGAGTTGTAGACAGAGCATTAGGGAACGGTTGACAAGAACAAGAGAAGTAAATACAGTAGAAGAAGAATGGGTGGCTTTGAGAGATGAAAAAGTGAAGGCAGCAGAGGATCAAGTAGGTAAAAAGACGAGGGCTAGTAGAAATCCTTGGGTAACAGAAGAGATATTAAATTTAAGTAATGAAAGGAGAAAATACAAAAACACAGTAATTGAAGCAGGTGAAAAGGAATACAAATGTCACAAAAATGAAATCGACAGGAAGTGCAAAATGGCTAAGCAATGATGGCTAGAGGACAGATGTAAGGATGTAGAAGCATATATCACTAGGGGTGAGATAGATACTGCCTACAGGAAAATTAAAGAGACCTTTTGAAAAGAAAACCATCTGTATGAATATTAAGAGCTGAGGGTTTCGAAAACCAATCCTAAGCAAAGGAGGGAATACAGAAAGGTGGAAGGAGTATATAGAGGGTCTACACATGGGCGATGTATTTGAGAGCAATATTATGGAAATGGAAGCGAACGTAGACAAAGATGAAATGGGAAACATGACACTGCGTCAAGAATTTGACAGAGCACTGAAAGACCTAAGTCGAAACAAGGCCCCGGGAGTAGATAACATTCCATTAGATCTACTGGTAGCCTTGATAGAGCCAGTCATGACAAAACTCTTCCATCTGTTGAGGAAGACGTATGTGACCGTCGAAATATCCACTGATGTCACGAAGAATATAATAATTCCAATCCCAAAAAACAGATGTTGGCATGTGCGAAAATTACCGAATTACTAGTTTAATAAATCATGGTTGCAAAATAATAATACGAATTCTCTACAAACGAACGGAAAAATTGATAGAAGCCGACCTCGGGGAAGATCAGTTTCGATTCCGTAGAAATGTTCGAACACGCGAAGATAGATAAAGAAAAGGCAAACCTACGTCTCTAGCATAATTAGACTTAGAGAAAGCTGTTGACCATGTTAACTGGAATAGTCTCTTTCAAATTCTGAAGGTGGCAGGTGTAAACGACAGGGAGCGAAAGGCTAGTTACGATTCGTACGGAAACTAAATGGCAGTTATAAGAGTCGAGGGGTATGAAAGGGAAGCAGTGGTTGAGAAGGCAGTGAGGCAGGGTTGTAGCCTATCCCCGATGTTATTCAATCTGTATATTGAGCAAGCAGTAAAGGAAGCAAAAGAAAAATTTGGAATAGGAATTAAACTCCATGGAGAAGAAATGAAAACTTTGAGATTTGCCGACGACATTGTGACTCTATCGGAGACAGAAAAGGACATGGAAGAGCAGTGTCTTGAAAGGAGGATATAAGATGAATATCAACAAAAGCACAACGAGGATAATGTAATGTAGTCGAATTAAATCAGGTGATGTTGAGGATATTAGATTAGGAAATCAGACACTTGAAGTAGTAAAAGAGTTTTGCTATTTGGGGAGCAAAATAAGTGATGATGATCGGAGTAGAGAGGATATAAAATGTAGACTGGCACTGGCAAGAAAAGCGTTTCTGAAGAAGAGAAGTTTGTTAACATCGAGTATAGATTTAAGTGTCAGGAAGTCTTTTCTGAAAGTATTTGTATGGAATGTAGCCATTTATGGAAGTGGAACATGGACGATACACAGTTTAGACAAGAAAGAATAGAAGGTTTCGAAATGTGGTACTACAGAAGAATTCTGAAGATTAGATGGGTAGATCACGTAACTAGTGAGGAGGTACTGAACAGAACTGGGGAGAAGAGGAATTTGTGGCACAACTTGACTAGATTAAGGGATCGGTTGGTAGACACGTTCTGAGGCATCAAGGGATCACCAATTTAGTATTGGAGGGAAGCATGGACAGTAAAAATCGTAGAGGAAGGCCAAGAGATGAAGACACTAAGCAGATTCAGAAGGATGTAGGATGCAGTAGTTATTCGGAGATGAAGAGGCTTGTACAGGATAGAGTAGCACGGAGAGCTGCATCAAACCAGTCTCTAAAGACCACAACAACAACATATATGATGCATAATGGGAGATCACACATACGGGGAGGGGGGGGGGGGGAGGGTAAATTTTGTAGCTCGAGTACGGAGTGACGCAGAACACTGGGCAAACCAGCCTAAGAGGAGCAAGTAGAGCCATGGAACACAAGTGCCACAATGCACAAACGGAAGTACCTTACCCAAAAATAAGGTAGGACGGGCGGCTATCCGGGAAAATCAACATGATCACGACGCCCACATCGGCAGACGGCTAGTCACAAACACGAATAATCAATGGGGCGCAACAGCTTGGAGCCCAAAACTCCACACCAACATGGTCCCGTACAAGTAGCCGTCCACTTGGACGAGCGACCGCCGATCAGGCCCCGTAAGCGCACTCTCAACGTTCATCATCCGCTCCTCCTCACTGCTCCACCGTCCGACAACAACATGCCTCCAACTTCCGCCAACCAAAAAGTCAACTACAGGACTACCGAAGCGCCACCCGGTGGCGTGACAGGGAAACGGATCACACCAGTGGGCATCGATATAACAGCGCGGGAAACCAGCCGCCACGGCTCAGTTGGCTTATGGTAGAATTGTTATTAAATAAAAATATTTATTGGGGAATTATAAAAGACGCATCAAGATGGGCCACCCCTCCATGTGTTTTCCTTAAATTTATCTCAGTCCTTGTCCTGGGTCTCAGATGGTGCATAAGTTCGTAGCGTTTTTTGCTTGGCATGTTGGTATTCCAGTTGATAACTGATTTATTTATTGATCGTAATTTTTAATTTGTAGTTCACTGTTGTTATTTGAGTTTACATTTTGCCATTTTCTCCTCTTGATACAGTGAGTGTAGCTGTGGACGATACACAATGGAGTGTCAATTAGAGAA
This sequence comes from Schistocerca americana, assembly GCF_021461395.2. Classification (NCBI taxonomy): domain Eukaryota; kingdom Metazoa; phylum Arthropoda; class Insecta; order Orthoptera; family Acrididae; genus Schistocerca; species Schistocerca americana. The sequence continues at coordinate 701,322,626 of NC_060122.1, forward strand.
ATCGGAACATTTCAGAAATATTCAGTGGTACAGCAGTGGAGGCAGCCAAAAACATTTGCGCCGTTTATGAGTATAATGCCATTGGACGCAGCGCAGCAAGAAAGTAGTTTTCTGATTTTAAAGACGGAGGAGCAGGAGATTACTGTTTATTATCACGTCGACAACGATGTCATTTGAGACGGAGCACAAACACGGACTAGGGAAGGATGGAGAAGAGTGCCCTTTCGAAGCAACCATCCTAACATTTGTGTTAAGCGATTAAGGGAAATCACGGGAAACACACATCAGGATGGCCGGACGCCGGTCTGAACCGTCGCCCTCCCGCAATGCGAGTCCAGTATGCTAACCACTGTGTTACCCCGCTCGGCCGTTTTAAAGAGGATCGTTTTGACATTAGTGAGCCTCCACGTTCAGGAAGAGCTTCGGGGTGTGATGACGGCCGTTTGAACGCAGTGCAGTGGAGAAGGTTCAACACTGCCCTACGCCAAACTCACAAAAATCAGCGGGTAGCCAGATGCGCGTGAGTGCTTCCTCGTCATCAATTGGCTCGTGAACAACGACCGACCATTCTTATCCCGTAACGTTACTGGCGACGAGAAATGATGTATTTATGTTAATATAAGGAAAAGAAAGAAATGGTTGAGTCCAAACAATGGAGAAACTCCCCGTACAAACATATACGAGCATCCATAAAAGATAATGTTATGCATTCGTTGGAACAGCGACGGTATGATGTACTACGAATTGCTTTCCCGAGGTGTAACCATCATTACCGACACTTGTTGTCAACAACTGAGACGTCTTGCAGACGGGATCCAAGAACAACGACCAGAAACACGGCGTGAAGTGATGATACTCCACCTCAACGGCCGACTGCATTCTGCTAGACTGATAAAAATAATATCTGGGAGTTGGGTTGGGAAGTCATTCCTCGCCACCGTTGTAAACCTGATCTAGCGCCCTCAGATTTTGACCTTTTCCGCGCTCTATCGAACAACTTTCAAGGAATTTTGTTTCCAGATGAAAATGCGTTCCCAACATGGCTCGACGAGTTCTTAGCCTCAAAACCACGTGATTTCTACAGTCGTGGAATCGAAAAGTTACCTCAGCGCTCCGAGAGAATATTATTGATGTCTAAATTCTCCGTTATGTGTATCTGTTGTGTTTATTAAATTTATGGGTAACGCCACGAACTTACTTGCCAACCCAATAAAAAAGTAAATATCCATCACACTGTGCCGTGTACAGCACTATAAGCCCAGGTTGGCACTAGCCACCTAGATGAGTCATACTTCCCCCAGACTGCGACCTCTCTTGCTCCGAGTAGCTTATCTGGCTGAGCACGGGGCTCAAAAATTGGGGCTTCTTATAGCCTTTGATATTTGATAATATGTATTGACTCATTGGCTATATTCTCGGTGTTAAATATTGTCTGCTGAGCATTGTTTGAATAGCTGTTAGGCTAAAATTCCATGTCAGGATTAATAGCTTTACACGTTGTCCTGTTTTGGTTAAAAGTAATAGTCGCCACACTTGCTTTTAAAAAAGATCGAACCTTTTCTGGATGTCGCACGATTGAAAGCAGCGAGAACGGATACACTTATGACATTATCAGACGTCGCCGCTCTCTCCCCATACGAAAGTCGACGTCAAATCTTTCCTCGTGAGAATCCTTGGTGGTGACGTCCCTTTCTCTTCCGTCTTGTAGCACAAACGAGTGTATAAACGCGCAACAAACATTCAGTTTCAGTTCGCTGGATAGTTGAACAAAAACAGCAAATACTGTATCACCATCCATAAAAACTATTTTCGGTTCACTGGTTAGAAGAACGACTGTAACAACAAGCAGAGTACAATAAATTCGCCGAACACTAATACGGATAAGTAGATGCAATTGCTCAGAGGAGGAAAAAGTACAATATTTTCATAGTAAGGGCATGGGTGTACAAAAAATGATAGTTTCAGCATGGCGATGATGAGTCAGAATGGCAGTGAGTGTAAGAACTAAGATCGAATTTTACTTGCTGATCACACGCGACGTTCTCCTACGAGGACTTCGTGTTAGTAGAGCACGTTATGTGCACGATCCATGTCGGCATCACTTACATTGGGATCGTAGATAGCAGAATGAGAGCAGTGTTTTTTATTCCCTTATCAGCCGACCCAGGCAAACACACAGCTGAACGTCACTCTACTCCTCGCATGATACGTAGACATGTTCGATGTAGTTCTTTAAGTAATAAAGAACTTATGTCCATAAAACTAAATGAACAAGAATTCGAAATATTATTGTTAGAACCAGTTATAATAACATTTCACGGTACGTTTCCATGGGAATAGCTACCAGAAGACTACAGGATTAAGGCAATTCTAGTGACTGCAAAATCTTGGCAATCCTCGGCCACCTACAACTACAGGGCTATTACAAATGATTGAAGCGATTTCATAAATTCACTGTAGCTCCATTCATTGACATATGGTCACGACACACTACAGATACGTAGAAAAACTCTTTAAGTTTTGTTCGGCTGAAGCCGCACTTCATGTTTCTGCCGCCAGAGCGCTAGAGAGCGCAGTGAGACAAAATGGCGACAGGAGCCGAGAAAGCGTATGTCGTGCTTGAAATGCACTCACATCAGTCAGTCATAACAGTGCAACGACACTTCAGGACGTAGTTCAACAAAGATCCACCAACTTCTAACTCCATTCGGCGATGGTATGCGCAGTTTAAAGCTTATGGATGCCTCTGTAATGGGAAATCAACGGGTCGGCCTGCAGTGAGCGAAGAAACGGTTGAACGCGTGAAGACAAGTTTCACGCATAGTGATGTGAAAGATTCAGTGTTTAAACCTCCTCTACCAAGAAACGTGCCAGAACTGCGAGCTCGCATCAACAATGCTTTCGAACTCATTGATGGGGACATGCTGCGCCGAGTGTGGGAGGAACTTGATTATCGGCTTGATGTCTGCCGAATCACTAAAGGGGCACGTATCGAACATTTGTGAAAGCCTAAAAAAACTTTTTGAGTTTTTGTATGTGTGTGCAAAGCATTGTGAAAATATCTCAAATAATAAAGTTATTGTAGAGCTGTGAAATCGCTTCAATCATTTGTAATAACCCTGTACTCCAGCTGGTGGTGGCACAGCCAACAGTTGTCTTTCAATTTCATCACAGGGAGCTACTAAGTAGCCGTTGAAGTTTCGACTACACCTATATAGTCTCATAACTCTGTGCCTGTCCACCACGGTAGCTGCGCGATCAGCGAGGCGGATTGCTAACCAAAGGAGCCTTTGTTCGATTCCCAGCAGGGTTGAAGATTTTCTCTGCTCAGCTCTCAGTGTTGTGTTTTCCTTATGTTAGTATCGTTATAACTGACATTCCACTGTTGAGATGACTAAACGGGCACGTTCCGAACGGCAGCGCGACAAAAGTGAAGCCAGAGGCTGGTGTGTGAAAAATAGTGAGTGAGTAATGCCACCACAATTTCCCAGACCATAGTCTCACTAGAGTGAAAACACGTCAGCAAGCATCTGTAAGATTCATTAGAAAACAATGAAAACTCTTGACATTTATGTCAACTGAAATGTTATCTTAGATGCTACCCAACACATTTGAAGGATTTTCAGAAAAGCATTATTATCATTGTGCTGGTTAAGCTGTCGCCAGCACACCGGTCGGCAAAGATGTTGCGCGAAGATCGACAATCGACAGTAGACGTGGAATCGACCACGCCTATCACGTGAAAGGCCAGAGACTCACTGGCAAGCAACATGCCGTCAAAGCCATCACGACAGCATGTATTTAGGCCGCCGCTGCTAACTGGAGGGCCTCACTAACTCATGCTCCACTTTCGTTTCTGTCAGTTCAATCACAGAGCAGGCTCATTTCACATCGCTGGTTACGACAGTACATAGTGACCAAATTAGTGACTGTAGCGGAACTAGCAGCGAAACTAAATTTTGTAATGGAAAGATTACTCATACTTGAGCCATGCACGGCTAGCGTTTATCCCATTTATTGTTTGTCATGTTCTATTACGGTACTGCCGCCTCGTTTTCTTATTCTATTTACAGGCGTCACTAACTTCCTTCCTTACTTGCCCGTGAGTGACAGCAGCCTCGGGTATCGATAAGTGCACTGTCGTACCATCTCTGGAGCGACCGATAGTATTTCTGGGTCGTCGTGTGTCTGGCAGTCAATTCAGGACGGACCAGCAGTGCAGTTTGGGATGGACCAGCAGTGCAGTCGGGACGCAGCAGCAGTGAAATCGGGGAACGGAGCGCCGGTGAGGCGCTGACAGCCAGTGCTCGCCGACCGCTGGCGACACACATGAACTGTCCGACGGAGGGAGAGTGGAGCAGGACGAGCGTTGGTTGGTCGTTCGGTTGGTCGTCTCATCGACCGACGTATACTTTGTCCTTTCACCATTTCCGGGCCTGGGGAGTTGGTCGGTTGGCGTGGAACAGCGAGGAAATCTCCACGGCGCGTGGTTTGGCCAAGGCCGCTGGTGGCGTCCACGCGCGGTTGGAGTGTGTGCTGCTGTTCCCATTGCTATGAGGTCGGTGGCTCACCGATCCTGGACACGAAAGCTGAGTTTTAGCTTAATCTACCAGCAAGTCACGTCTGTTCACATCGTGTCGTTTGGATTTCGTTGTCGGCTGTTGGGACATTCTTGCGAACAACAACGTGTGTTTTCAAATTGGCAAATTTTAGCCACCAGCGGAATCTCCTGCCTTGTGGCCGTTAAAGTTCCGGTTACCTGCCCTGATCGTTGACGTAAGTTCAGCCGGCCGGAGTGGCCGTGCGGTTCTAGGCGCTTCAGTCTGGAACCGGGCGACCGCTACGGTCGCAGGTTCGGAACCTGCCTCGGGCATGGATGCGTGTGATGTCCTTAGGTTAGTTAGGTTTAATTAGTTCTAAGTTCTAGGCGACTGATGACCTCAGAAGTTAAGTCGCATGGTGCTCAGAGTCATTTGAACCATTTTTGAACGTAAATTCAGGCAGTGCATTTTCCTCATCATGTTGTCGCTGTCCAGCATGATGTGTTGTTTGACAGCTCAGTGTACAATTGGTTGTGGGTGCCAATACCTTCTACGTTGTCCCATGAACTCCCTGTTGTGTGCTGGTCGGATGGAGTGGAAGTTATCTCGACGGTGGGTCCGTTGAGTGTCTGTCGAATGGGTTGTCGTCGGATCGAGAATGGTTGGGCCGACTGCCCGTCTCACATAACCGAGCGTTAGTGTTTGAATTCCAGGCCGCCCCTCGGAAACTTCTGAGCGCCGTTGGGTGTACTGCCTTTTCTTATTTGTTCTTATTGTTTGCATTTGTACGGCTTCTAACCAATTTTTAAATTAAGGTTATTTTGCTCTTAAGGCGTAATATTGCTTGGGCCTTTAGCCTAATGTAAAGAACTGTTCTAAGCTAAGGTCTTTTGCCTTTTAAAAATTATTTCAGTTTGAGTCTTAAGTGATGGACCTTCAGCAGATATTTAAATTAAAGTTGTTTTGCTCTTAAGGTGCCAGATTGTTTGGGCCTTCAGCCTAATTGAAAGAACTGATTTAAGATAAGGCCTTCTGCCTTTTACATTTCTGATTTTGGTTTGAGTCTTAAGTTATGAGCTTTTAGCCGATTTTAAATTAAAGTGGTCTTGCCCTTAAGGCATGAGATTGTATGGCGCATTCTGCCAGTAATTAAGTTCCAAAAATTTGTGCTGTATTTTTTTTATTTTTCTTTGCTCTTGTAATGTTTGGTCAAATAAATAAAGCTGTATGTTCGAGTGTAACTGACAGCCGCTTACCACAAGTCCTGTCCGACGGGTTTAGCAGGGCGTCTCAATACTGTCTGCGAGAGGACTATTACTGAAGAGCTAGCACCGCAAAACATGGACGCTATTGTAGTCAAGTATCCAGTTCATGTAAATAAAGAACCGTATTAATCAACATGTGCACTTGTGTTGTAGAAAGAGGGTACCGGACACCCATTACAACATCCTCTCCCTTTCTTTCTTGCGGTATAAGACTCTACAGTGGCGACAAGAATACTACAATCATATTCCGGAAGCAGGCTGGCACAGATAATTGTGAGAAGTATCGGTCGATCAGTCTCACCCGTCACGATTTTAAGCTGCTGATTACAAGAATGTACAGAAGAGAAAAACAGGAAAGTGGAAGTTAAAAGAAGAAAATCTGTTCGAAATAGAAAAGTTAAAAGTAGCAATGAAGGATTTGTGACCTTGCTCTTGTAAATGGAGCAATAACATACCAGTTACAAAATATGCCCAATATATTCGTGGACTTGAAGCGCAGCAGCCGGTTCGGCAACCTTTCATCACAACAGACATATAAGATAACTTGCAGCAGACGACAAACACGGCCGTGAACTATATATTTTTACGGATTACTGCTTTCGTAGCTCTGTGTGCATCATTTTCAGTCCATCTTCTTCTCTTTGAAAGGATGGAACACGCGTGTAAAACGAGGAAGCACCTCTTACAAATGACGTACGTTCAAGTGCACTTGACCAGATCGCACTCAGTTCTCAGTGCCGTTGACGGAAGGACACTCTTCTGTACGTGAGCCAATATATAAAGGCCAACGTATAAGGAGCGATCAAAAAAAAATCCGTTCGAAGACTATGCAGTCCAAAATCGGTACGCCGATTAGGTAAAACAGCCGTGAGCCTTGAGGCAAGCGTCCCACTGACGCAACAGGTTGAAAATACCCGTTTGGTAAAACACCGTGTGCCGCTGTGTGAGGAAGAGCGTAACATTTTCCAGCACATCCTCGTCCGACAGGAATCGTGGACTCTTCAAGGCCTTTTTTAAAGGAGCGAAGACTTGATAATCGCAAGGGGAGAGAGATCACAATAGGGCGTGTGCTCGAATGTCTCCCATCTAAGTTCGCGTAACTTTTTCTTGCGAAATTTTCGGTATGGGGACGTGCGTTATGAAGAAGCAGCAGCATCCCGTGGCGCACCATTCCACAGCGATCGTTCTTGACAGACATATTTTCTCATACACATTTTTCATTTTTCGATGAATGTGTCCGCTGTTTGTCCTTCGGCAGCCAAGAAAAGAATGACAGCACACTGGTCCTGCATGGACGAATTTGGTAATAATATCATCACGTTTGTTCATTTTTTGGAAAGACAGGAATGCGACACTCCCTTGCCTGCATGTCGATGGTTATATGTCCGCATCTGAATCGCGGTACATTGCATATACACTATGTGATCAAAAGTATTCGGACACCCCCAGCAACATACGTTTCTCATGTTAAGTGCATTGCGCTGCCACCTGTTGCCAGGTACTCCATATCAGCAACCTCAGTTATCATTAGACATCGTGAGGGAGCAGAATGGAGCGCTCCGCGGAACCCACGGACTTCGAACGTGGCCAGGTGATTGGGTGTCACTTGTGTCCTACGTTTGTACGCGAGATTTCCATACTCCTAAACATCCTTAGGTCCACTGTTTCCGATGGTATAGTGAAGTGGAAACGTGAAAGGACACCTACAGCACAAAAGTATACATGCTGACCTCGTCTGTTGACTGACAGAGACCGCCGACAGTTGAAGAGGGTCGTAATGTGTAACAGGCAGACATCTATCCAGACCATCACACAGGAATACCAAACTGCATCAGGATCCACCACAAGTACTATGACAGTTAGGCGGGAGGTGAGAAAACTTGTTTTTCATGGTCGAGCTGCTGCTCATAAGCTACATGTCACGCCGATAAATGCCAAACGACGCCTCGCTTGGTGTAAACAGCGCAAACATTGGACGATTGAACAATGGAAAAGCGTTGTGTGGAGTGACGAATCACGGTACACAATGTGGCGGTCAGAAGGGAGGGTGTGGTTATGGCGAATGCCTGGTGAACGTCGTCTTCCAACGCGTGTAGTGCCAACAGTAAAATTCGGAGGTGGTGGTGTTATAGTGTGGTCATGCATTTCATGGAGGGGGGTTTGCTCTTCTGTCGTTTTGCGTGGCACTATCACAGCACAGGCCTGAGCCTAAGCACCCTCTTGCTTCCCACTGTTGAGGAACATTTCGCGGATAGCGATTGCATCTTTCAATGCGATCGAGCACCTGTTCATAATGCACGGCCGTGGCTGAGTGGTTACACTACATCCCTGTAGTGGACTGGGCTGCACAGAGCCTTGACCTGAATCCTATAGAACACTTTTGCGACGATTTGGAACGCCGACTTCGTGCCAGGCCTCATCGACCGACATCGATACCTCTCCGCAGTGCAGTACTCCGTGAAGAATGGGCTGCCATTCTCCAAGAAACATTCCAGCACTTGACTGAACGTATGCCTGCGAGAGTGGAAGCTGTCATCGAGGCTAAGGGTGGGCCAACATTATATTGAATTCCAGTATTACCGATGTAGGCCACCACGAACTTGTAAGTCAATTTCAGTTAGGTGTCGGGATACTTTTGATGACCTAGTGTACGCTGCAGGAACGCACTGAAACAGAAACTTTTTGATCCCCCTTTATGGAGTTGGCAATCACTCTGCATCAAGTTTCAGCCGTGCGCCTTGCGGAGAATAAATGTAATCGCACTTAGCAAGTGGCTCAGCTTTCGTCGTTGCGGCTTAGTTTTACAGTTAGGTAGTGGGACTTATAATATTTGTAGTAAAATGTCATGGCGCACTTGGCGGAAGGCTCAGTTCAATTGGTTGTCACGTTTTCTGACAGACGTGTGTGACAATTAAATATAAGTCCAGTTTCTAAGAACCTCTGGGAGTGGTTCCTATTGCCATTAAAGGCGAGAGATTTAGTACTGTTCAGTCCATGTGCGGCAGAACACAATATCTCCCGTCTAAATATGGTTTTATAGTTTTCATGGGTTTCGTCTATGCAAACATATGAAACGTATTGAAGTATTTTTTTATACTGTTAATCATCTCTCCTAGAAATAAAGTGAGCTGCTTTTTAGATCTAGTCCATCAAAGGGTAACGGGTCTTTTCAACCAGTGGGGTACTGAAAGTCCAAAAGGGTTCTTGCTATGAAAAGAAAAGCCTGCCCAGACAATCATTCATGGTATAACGACCGATAGTCAGGCTGCTAACCCAACACTGTCCGGGGCGTCTCGACACACGTTTCCGCTGGTATCTGGGATTCTGTTCGAAGCGGGACTCACCACTGAAGACAATTCTACTCCAGTCGATGAGATTCCAGCTCGAAGACGTGTCTGGAGACACCCCAGACAGCGGTTTCACCAGCCACATGGCCCGATAACCAGGAGTGATGGTCTGGGGTGCTATTTCATTTAGTTGCAGGACACGTC